>NC_141854.1:1222179-1509679 GCF_024713525.1 Acromyrmex echinatior
AAATGTAATGACGAATTATATAAACATTTTATATTTAAACAATATTAAAGCTGACTTAATAATGGTCGAAACGTCTATTATAGTTTATTGTAAATAAACAACTTTAAGATATTTGTAATAAGAACTAGCGTTGGCTTTAATGCTTTTTGCTATAATTGATTGATTTATTCAATAAACTATTACTTGATTATATTGGGTCATTTAAAAAGTATCCACGGTTTTTTCATTCAAAAATTGAACAAAAAACCGCGGATATTTTTTAAATGACCTAATATTATACATTATTGAGATTCTATGTCGCACCCCTCATTCCAAGAATTTTGATAACATAAAAATTTTATTGCATAATGGTTATCCATTAAAATTAATATTTTCCGTTATCAATAAACGTTTACATAAAAAATTTGATATATGGAAGAGATAGAGTACTAGTTGTAAAGAAAATAGTAAAATAATTTATTTCACGGTTCCATATGTGGCAGATATCTCGGAAAAAATGAAGAACTTCTTTGCGAGAAATAAGGTGGTCCGCATGGACAAACCTTACAAGGGAATCAATAATTTGAATAGATTCATAAAGGTCCAAACAAGAACAAACTTCCCTTGATGTCACACTCGAACGTTGTGTACAGAATTAATTGCAAAGATTGCAATGCCACGTATGTAAGTCAGACAGGATTTTAAAATCTCGCATTAGTGAACACAGAAATATAATTAATTAGAATACACAGTGATCCATCATTACGGAATATCAATTAGAATACTCTCATGAATTTGACTGGGACAACATACTCATCTTAGATTAAGAAAAAATATTGAATAAAAGACTTATCTCAGAAACTATTTTTATCAAACAACAAATTAATGCTTTAAATTTACAGAATGATACGAATTTGTTGGACAAAGCTTATGATAATATTAGGTGTACAAATAAGTTTCCGCCGTTTTACAAAAGACGATGCCACTAGCAAGCTATGGTTAAAATTGTCTGATGTAAAACATTATATCGTAAGGTTGGACATCTGTCAACAACATAACCTTGAAATACTAGCGATTTTGTATCAGCATCATATATTTTTTTTGTGCGAAAATGTCGAGTTTTGAGCCGAATAAGCGTCATTTGCGGGAACTTTTGATTTACTTCTTTAATTTGAAGAAATCTGCAGCTCATCGATTGCTTGTAGAAGCATATGGTGAGGCTGCCTTAAGTGAGAGAAATGGTCGTGAATGGTTTCAAAAATTTAAGAACGGTGAATTTGACGTCGAAGACAAAGAACGTAGCGGAAGGCTGAAAGTGTACGAAGACGCGGAATTGGAAGCATTATTGAATGAAGATTCGTGACAAAAGAACGCAAAAAGAACTTGCACTTACATTTTGACTTACATCAATAAAACATTATGTATCGTTCTTTCACAACAAATGCTTAATTTTTGATTAACGGCGGAAACTTATTTGTACACCTAATATAATTATGTTTAAATGACGCGCTCAATGCTTTACATATTTTATATTTTAACGACATGCTCTATATATTCTATATTTTATATGGTTGCTTTGTATGTATTGTATTGTTGACTTGTCAGACGAGATTTGACATTCGATGTATAAACAGCTTTATAATGTTGCGATAATCATGTAAGTTTGAAATAATTTATTACTCTTATATTCTATTTTGTAACAACTCGATAAATTTATTCTATAGTATACCAGGAAGTATGATGACATCTTGTTACATTACTATCTTTGGATGACTGTATATTGTCAATAATTCTGGAGCATTGATAAGGATCCAAATCAGGATTGAAATGTTTGCGTATTTGACATGTTTATTTGAATACATTATTTTCACATTCAGTCACCCAGTGTTTGCTCGAATAGGTATTAATTGTTTGTATGGATTTATCTCTACCGAGCTCTAATACTTAATCTATTATTTATATTGTCTATATATTCTGGCATATCATTAACAAAAAATATTTTCCATTGAGATATGCGATAATTATAGAGCCAGTTAAAAACACTGTGTTTATAATGCAGGTGCATTATTTGCACGGGTTACTTAAACTACCTAGTATAGACTTATTTTTCTTATATGTAATTATTACATAGGGAAATCCTATCAGTCTTTTTATTATATAATATCCGAGAAAGTTATTGTAATTTTTTTTTAATTGATCGAATTTAGTGAAGTAAAATTGCGTTCACTCAGAAATAGTTTAAAATTATTTTAACCCTCAACTCATGTCTCATTTTCGAGTCTCAATTTACATTGCTAAAAATTGTCGAAAATTAATCTTCAATCATTTTTTACTCAAATATAATACTATCAACTTTACAGAGAAAAACTGCAAAAGACGAAAATTGTTTATTTTTTCTTATAGAACTCTACGAATTTTTTCAGAATTTTTTAATCACTTTTTAATACTGCATTTTCTCATTTTTATCAATATGAGAAAATACGGTATTAACAAATTCTGAAAAAATTCTAAAAAAATCTTTCGAGCTCTATGAGAAGAAAATAAACAATTTGTGTGTCTTGCAGTTTTTCTATAAAGTTGATAGTATTTGAGTAAAATAAAAAATTATTGAATATTATCAATAAAAAATTATTGAAGACCAATTTTCGGCAATTTTTAGAAATTAATGTCTTGTTAACTATTGCGAAAATTGCAAAATGATAGTATTCACGTCAATGCAATAACCTTAATATCACTCTGTAATTTCGATTTGAAAAAGAACTGTTTATTGTCAATGTACACTGTTCTGTTTATTTTACAGTTTCTCAGTTACTTATCACTTAGTTATTGTTAATATTATTTCGAATGCGCCTAGAGGCTGTCATCCTGAGTCGCCTAATCGGACACTTTCGCGCATACGCTTGGGGCGTAAAGCCCTGGTTCACGATAACCTCACGACAACGTCTAGGGGAAAACCCTGAGTCGCGAGGATAATACTTGCGGACACTAAGATCGGACTGACTGAAAATGACTTCACGTACGGACAGCACGTACAGACTCGCGTTCGATCGACAGAATTACTACCTCTTCGCGTTCTCTCGAAAGACTGACTTCTCCAAATTTCGTGTAATCCGATCCTCCTTATATTCATCTACGATTGATGGATTTCGACCAATCAGAAGCGACGGCAGATCGGCAACTCGCGACAAATGCGATAAAAGAATCATAGACGCCGCAATCCACTTGATCTTCACCATGTCATGTTTGTCCACTGCGCTAGCCGCTGAGATAATTATCGTTAGACCACAGCGTCAAAGTCCGATCTCATGTCCTCGAAGCATATGAATTGTTTGCCATCGAAAATCCAATGATATATGATATATTATTGATATATTATTTAAGACTTTAAATAATCTTTAGAGTGTCCGACCCCTTTGGCGGGAAGAATCACATGGTTGTGCACGACAATAATCTCGTACTACTCAACAGGTAGAGGACTTTTCTTTTTAGTCCATTCTGTCTCTGCGAAAGATTTATCAAAAAAATAATACAATATACTAAGATTAATTAAGTAATTGGACTCCTTATAGTTACAAATAAAAAATTAATTATAAAGAGGCTAATATGAAGTCAACTGTAAGTAGTGCACAAATTCTTTCTAAATTAATTAATAGGTGATATACAAATAATATACGATTTGACTTGATTTTAACTGTCCTCAGAACAATATTAAATTCTACCCTAATAAGTATATATTTTCCTCCTATGGTAGTACTTCGTTAATGGGAATATAGTGAGTATATCCATCTTTAGTTTGAACAAATTCATTACAAGTTCATCAAAGTACATAAAGATCTGTCACCCAATGAAGAAAAGAAGAATGTTTATAAGATGTAGTTTATAAGATCAACTACAGAGATTGTGATGCATATGTAGGTCAGACTGGAAGGAAAATCGAGAGTAGCTGAATATCTGAATAATATTCGTAGAGATCCTTTTTCTCATTCCATTATTTATGAGCATAGGATGTACCGCAATTATGACCTTGATTGGAATGATGTAGAGATTCTGGATGCCAAGAGTTATTACTATAAACGTTTAGAGTTTTTCTGAGATGATACATATTAATAGTCAGAAAAACTGTCTTAATTCAAAAGAAGGATATGTAATATCAATGAAAGAAATAAATTTATAAAATATTATAACATTCTGTGAATTATCCGCGCATTATTTAAATTTAATTATAAATATTTATATCTATTAATAATTGTTAAATAAATAAATAATTAACCGTTCCAATCATCTCTATTAGTAGCACAATTTATTGGCGCAATATTGGCCTAACAAATTTACCTATCTAATATTACTTTACTATTACTTTACTATTTGTAATGCATGTTTAGGAGTTAGGGATATACATTTGTATGCATGCTGATGTTTAGCCATTGTCTCCTTAATGAATTGTGCTATTCGGAATATTCTATAATACTGCAACCGCACTCACGAGCAACTTCGTCGCGCGTTCGCAGCTAATTCTCTCTCGACTCGGTAGAATTCTTTTCTTTATAACGAATATTCATCTGATCTTAAAGGAAACGCGACAGAAAACGTGTTCTTACGCGGCCACTCCTGAGGGTCACGCAAGATCTCGAAACCGATAGTTGGGCATCAGGCACGAGTGAGCGTGCACTCTTTATCGAAATTAATCAGGAGATTCTCTACGTGATATTCTACAGAACTGCGAACGTCGACGGGCCTTGTAACCGGCAGCTCAGCCTCGGAAATGGCAGAGGAAGCGGTTGGCGATCGAGTATAGAGGATCGTTTGGAGAGGTGAGTGGGGTGACGGCAATGAAACACACTATAATTAGCAATAATAAGAAGTAACAAGTATATTTGATGAATTCCCGACTCTCGTTCGTACTCGTCGACAATGTCACGGCGACAGCATGTGATCGAAATGCGTTATGTTAGCCTCGCACGCGAAATGCTCTACGCGGTGCGTATTAATTACACTACTCTCGACGGCACGAGCTCACGCCGTGCCAAAATATTTCTCGCAAATCGCACGAACAATAGCTCTATGCTTCATGCTCTTGATAGGCGAGATAGGAAATGATTACGGCATTACCACCAACACGGCACGACTTTCGCTCGTCCGCGAGGTTTCGAACGTTTTATAGAATATTGGAAAGAGATAAGGACATCCCTGGCGAAAATACAAAACTTTATAAAACGTTGACAACCATTCGATGACGATTTTTTAAGAGTTTATACATTTTCAAACGTTTATAAGAACGCTTACAGAACACCATTGGGTTTTAAACACTTTCAGAACACTTATAAAATACAATATATATCGTTTCATGAAAGTTCTGTAATGCTAAATAACGCTTTCCAAAGGATGCTCAGTAAACGCGGATGCGCCTTCGTGCAGAGAGTTCACTGTCAGATTTTTCAAACATTTAGCAAATGCTTTTCTCAATACCATGAGACAAATATTTTTCTTCTATTCAACAAACGCTGTTCCAATATAACGAATTATTGAATCTTAGTAAACGTTTTGTAAGGCTTTTACGCAAACAGCTTAAAGACGCCCAAAAAACGTTTTTCTCAACTCCATAACACAAGCGTTTTCTTCCGTTTAGCAAACATTTTTTTACAAATTCAATTTTCAAGTGCATGACATGACCACTACAGGGACACAATGAAATTCAATTTCTCGCAAAAAACTACATCAAATAGGATAAAAAACGGTAAGACTTTTCAATAAAAAATTTTATACCTTTTTTTTTAATAAAATATTCAGCAGGCTCAACACTTGAACTAAACATTCACATAAACAAATATTCATGAAACTTCTTATTTTCAGAGAATGCCTTCCAAATGCTGCAGCATTGCAATTTCCGTTTTACAAACACCCTACTAGCCGTTTCTAAATTCTTAACAAATTCCTGCAAACGCTCATGTAAACGTTAAACAAACATTTATGAAATTTTTTATTTTCGTCAGAAAATGCCTTCCACACATTGTAGCGTTGCAATTTCCGCTTTATGAACACTCTACTCTGACCATTTCTAAATTCTCAACGAACTTCTGCAAACATTCATGTAAACGTTAAACAAATGTTTTTGAAACTTCTTATTTTCCTTAGAGAATACCTTCCAAACATTGCAATGTTATAATTTCCGCTTTATGAACACTTTAGTGACTTTTTAAATTCTCAACGAACTTCTGTAAATGCTCATGTAAACGTTTATGAAACTTCTCATTTTCGTCAGGAACGCAAACACCACGATACAGAGTTTCCGATAAATGAAAAATAACAAACAAGACAAATCGGTACGCGACAAGATTTAACGGAAATGATCAGGTTGTGGCTTAGGCAGACGCGGCAAATGACTTTCCCGAAAATCTTATAATGAGTCGTCGCGGGAGGCGGCACGTTTAGACACTACCGCGAAAAACCTGACGCACGACAATTCCGCGTGCCTCTCACATACAAAGTCCGACAACGATAACTACGCGTGCCTCCCGGACATGGAAATTGGCGATCTTACAATTGTGTGACATTCGTTACACCCCAGTAGTCCTCCATCAGGCTTTAAGCTCCTGGATCTTTTCGTCCTTCAGTGCTACTCGCTCGCTTGCCACAGTACAAGTGTTGGACGCTGATCCTCCCGAGGGCACGCAGTGATCGCTACTTCCACAAGGGAGCCTTATCGCATCTAATTGGCGCGTGGCCCTACAGCTATGCGAATCGCGTGAGCCGTGTCATCCACGTATCCTGTGTCTTGGCGCGAGAAATTCGACTGGATCGTAGAATTTCCTTCGGCTGCTTAGGAGACTCTCCCGAATCTTCGTTTGCGGGGAACTCGCTCTCGGCGCCCCCGTAGTCGATGCCTTCGTTTTCGACTTTGGTTCCGACTTCTCAGGGGAGATCTCCGCAAGCTCCATCATGAGGTCTCTCGCCGACACTTGTACGAGTGGCGATCCCCTACTGCTGTCCTCGCGTTCCCTCCGCCATGCATCTGCAATATGGTATGATAGAATATGTTGGACCAAAGCAAAAATATCGAAATGTGGAGCGGTATTACCTGCATGCTACCCGTCTTGTAGAATGCTGGGCGTCCCGGCCAGTCCATCCTCAATTACTCCTCTTCCGAATCTCGGTCCCGGTCATCTTCTCTCTTCATCTATGGTTCGGCGAGACGACGCGAAATTCACAAGGTCGCAAGAGGATCGCCAATTATCCTGCAAAACTCGCGGTACGGTAGTGTACGAAAGAACAATAAACCGAGGCAGAAAATCTACGCGCAAATAAAACGAAACAAACATGAAAACAAGACAAAATAATGCCGCAAGAGTGCGCAGATACGTCCGCCTTCTAAAAGTGAAAGGATCCAGGATCTAGAGTTGCGCTGTTCGATCGGGTCTCACGACTCTTGTGACGGACGGAAAACGTCATGTCACAATATCTATAATCTATCTAATTTAAAAAATATATAAAATGAATGAATAATAACCATACCAACATTTTATCATGAAAAATGAATTACCGACTGGAAGAATTACTAAATGGAAAGAGCATAAGAGAAAGTGAAATATTCATAGTAAAACATTGGTGTAGCCATTAAGATTCACTCTGTATATAATTGTATAGCACATAGCATTTTAAAGTGCAAAACAAATGGTCATTTTAAAACTAAAGATGTATTGGATATCCCCCCCCTTCCCAAAGTATCCACCAAATAGCCGGATATTATTAATATTTGACAATAAAATTAAATAAAATTTTATATTAATTCACATCATTGATATAGAATTCTATTCTTTTCAGTTCAACTTCTTGTATAATTTTCCTCTTTTTTATTCATGTTAGGAAGATAAAGAAAATCATTATCGCTATATTTTTCCCTCACTTTCCTTTTTTACTTTTTTTTAAATATTATAGAATAGAGAAATTTTACCGGATATCCGGAAAATATGCGATATCTGGTATTCGCCAGCAATTTTATAATCCTATTTAAAATTCTAATGTGTATCTTAACTTGCAATTCAAATAAATTAAAGTAATATTAATTAATTTAGTATTGACACTTATAAACGAGCAAAATATTATTTTACATAAATATACAATCAACATAGAAATCGTTTAAATGTAAATGTTTTAAAAAAGGCTAAGGTCCTGCTGGTTCCATTGTCAAGTTGCATTAATAATGGTCACAATCATACAACATGCGTGACTATTTGCGAACTAATAGTTGATTTTTTTAATCAACTAAAAGTGGACTTTTAATGTTCGATGTTTAGTTAATTATTTCTAGGACTTTTATCGACTTTAACTAATGACTATACATCGATTGATGGTTATTATTATTAATAGTAATATACACAAATGCTATATATAAGTATTCCAAACAGTATAAAATACCAAAAAAATGACTAAAAGATATTTTTTTTCAGTCATTTTTTTGGCAAACAAAAAAGATATCTATAAGATGTTTTTGTTAAAAAGATAATCTGTAAGAAATATCTTTTCGTTATTCTATTAATTGTAATTATGTGAATACGAAAAATATTACAGTATTAAAGATATCTTATCGGCTAATAAAAAATAGTTGCAATATTCAGCCAATAAAAATTGTAAATATTTAGATTTATTTATGAAAGAGAGAAAAAGAGAGAAAGAGAAATATATATTTTACTGTATACCTTTTTGACAACATCTATTGAGCAAATATGTCGCAGCTATGTTATATGCATATGTCTATATGCATTAACATTCAGTATGGATCATCGGAAAAGCAATTCCCATACGGTTACAGATCAGACCGTTGAATGTGTTGCTTTAGGATAGATATTCGTTTCGAAGCACTATGAAATTAATTCTCGAATTTAAAGAGGAATGTTTTTTTATTATAATTTTGCATACATATTTTGGAAATATGATATTAATAAATACTTATTTCAGATTTTAGCATATAATTATATACAAAAATTTTTTTTACCAGAACATACTTCACAATTGTCGGAACATACTTATAATCGCCATAAAGTCGATTTTGTATTAACTCTTAGCTGACTAATAGCTGACTATAGTCAAAATATTTGCCAATTTTTAATCAACTAAAAGTCGATATTCAGTCTGACTTTAAACTTCTTTTGTCAACTGACCATCGATTATCAATCGATCTTGTAAGCACTTTATATAAAATAATGAAAAAAAGAATTCAATATATCGACAAAAAGTATACTTGCATATGTGCATACATTATGCATATATTCATACAGCACCGATGTTTGCAGCAATATTGCTATAACATTGCAACATTGCATATTGTAATGTAATGTTTCAGAAACATTGTTAAAGTGTAGATATGCAACATAATTTTAATAATGTTGCAACAATATTTTTAAAAAAATTCTGCAAATAAACTATTGATTTTATACTTGAAAATAATTGTGCGTATAGATATTGTACGTATATATATACATATTATAATTGTCGAATATGCTACAATTGATCGTATTTGAGAGGCAAAGTAGCTAGCCTGCTCGCCGAACGATTGGCGAGCAGTGATAGACTTTTGACTTTGGGCTTCGTCGAAAATCTACTCAATACTTTTATCAATTAGCGGTCTAACCTCTCCTAACTTAGATAGACTCAGCATGTCCTCATAGTATAGAAATGAAATAAGAACAAAAACAACGAAGAATCTCTATTCTTCTCCATTACTTATAATATGCGTGCGTAAGAGAAGGACAAAAAGATCTGCCAATGTTTTGCATCTCTCACTATTTCGTTGGTTTCCTTTTTATCATGGAGAAGCTGAATCCTTGTAGCATTAACATATATAATTTTATGTTTGAAAGGGTTTGATAGGATTTGATAGGGTTTATTAAGTTTTCTTTATATATTTTTTTTTAATGTAATTTTTGGAATTTATGTACCTTATGTATATAATAGTACTTTATAAAATTTAGAAATATATGTTTATAATTACTACGTATATATGTTACTCGTTCTAAAATATTTCCTTTTAGATTGTGTGCAAAATTAATTTAAAAATAAAATTTATTTATTCTAAAAAATACGTCATAAGTATTTCAATAAAATTAAAAAAACTTTTTAAACTAAAATATAAAATCAAGTTATCAAGTTTAACTTATGATATTGATATATTCATTAACTGTAAATCTTAATATTAAAATTTTTAATTGATTATAATTAAGACACTTTAAAAATTAAAACGTTATTTATATCATGAGAAATTGTAGACAAATATCTAAAAATAAAGAAATAATATAAATTCTCAATTGCGTTATTAATAATACAGTACATATAGAACGTATTTTATATAATATAGTATATATATTCTATATAGCAGGATAGGTAGTCCAACAATGAACCAATAGTATACTATGAACCATTGCGATATTTCGTAAATGCGAATTATCAAATTGTGCTGCTATCATGCAGCGATTCACATTTAAACCTTTCCTCGGCTTCCCCGTCGACTGGCAGTCAAAGACGGTCATGTACACATGACCACATTTTAAGAATTTTGAGTTGCAAAGTAAGTTTTTTTCGTAAGTTTTACGCATTTTTTATGTTTTTGTTGTTATATCATTTTTTTCATTATGCAATAGTTTTGTGTGTATATTTGGCTTCATTATTCTGTAAGTAACTTTTTCTATTACATTATTTTATCACATTATTTAGGAGATTATCGTGGAAAAGATTAGGTGATCTACAATCATTTTGACGAACAATGAACCGTGGTATATTATAGACCACAATCTTTTTTACGATAACCTTCAAAATAATAATTCATTGTAATAATTATTTAGAATACTTCCCTCACTTAAAATCTCAATAAAAATATATTCATTTGACGCGTTTTCACTCAAAACGAAAGAAAAACGCGATGGTCGGCCTTGTAAATCTTCACTACTTTATAATTACCTATTTTATAAATAAATATTTTAAAATATAGCAGAATTAAAATAATCCCAACAATTCACAGTATAAAACATGTAGTTCATTGTTAAAAATAGCATGATTCATTGTAATCCCCCCCCCCCCTCGAACACAAAGAACCATTTCTCGTTTTTTGAAATAATCGAAATTGTAACTAAACTTCAGGAATAACTTGAAAATTATTATTTACAGTATGTAATCAATTAAATTCATAAACTGTATGCAAAAATTCAGACCTTCAATTAAAAAATTGAGAGAAATATGAGCCTCTGGAATTTACATTTATGGTTCATTGTTAAACTTACTCCACATATTAGAATATAATATTCATTATTATAATGACGCATTGCAAATTTATTTATGTAATTATTTTTGCAATGTTTAGTATTTGTATATATGTCCCACAAATTGTTTGTATAAATAAAAAATATCAATTATTACACCATTACAAAATATCATTAAATATATTATATTGTAATATTGCTGCAATATTGCACCGCAATATTTCTAAAAGCAGATTTTATCATTGCAATGTTGCTGCAATGTTGTAACCTTGCAAAGAAATATTGCTGCAACATTGCTGCAATCTTTCTATGCTATATGAGTATTTAATAATAAAATGACACGTGAAAAAGCTAAATTAGTTTTGTAACATATAATTTTATTTTTCATTTTAGTGTAGTGTTCTTATTTAAATAAATTTATAGCAAAAATAGAAATCGGTACACTCTCGGTAAAATTTTTCATGCATAAATATGTATAATTATATATGAAATATATTCATACATGTTCATCTTTCTTTTTTTTGTAAAATATTTTTTAGTGTAACAGAAATAATAATATTAAAAATAATTAAAAGGATAATTTTCGTACTACTTGTTTTTAAAAAAGGCAAGTTTGGAGAAATGTAAAATTGCTCATATAAGATTATACATAACTGTATATGAACAATTTTTTTTACATTCTTCCAAACTTAATTTTGTCGAACAAAAAAAATTAAAAACGAACAATGCAAAAATTATTCCTTTAATTACTTTTAATGTTTTCCCATCATTATTATTATTTTTATTGCACTAAAAAGTAATTTTACAAAAGAAAAAAGGATGTATAAACATTAGGTGTTGGAATTAATTCGTAGCGTTTTACAAGAGATGGCACAAGCAGTACACTATTTCGTTGTTACCTATAGTTCTGTATACATTGTAAACATCTATCATAGGACGTCATTTGCCGTACATAACCTTTCTTGAAATCATAAATAACAATACTGTATAATTCATTGAATATGTCAAAATTTGTGCCAGATAAAGTGTTTTTGCGGGGAGTTTTGCTTCATTACTTTAATATGAACAAAAGTGCAGCTGAAGCTCATCGTATTTTAGTGGATGTGTATAGTGAACATGCTCTGGCTGAGCAAACGTGTAGGAAGTGGTTTGCACGTTTTAAAGTTGGTGATTTCGACTTGGATGACAAGGAGCGACCTGGTCAGCCGAAAAAATTTGAAGATAACGATTTGCAGGCACTGCTCAATGAAAACTCATGTCAAACACTTAAAGAATTATCTACGTCATTGGAAGTTGACTTCTCAACAATAGGAAAACGTCTTAAAAGTTTGGGCATGATCCAGAAGGAAGGACATTGGGTCCCATATGAATTGAAACCAAGGGATATTGAGAGACGTTTTCTCACGTGCGAACTGCTGCTTCAACGGCAGAAAAGAAAAGGTTTTTTGCATCGGATTGTTACCGGTGACGAAAAGTGGATCCATTATGACAATGCGCAGAAAGTCATGGGTTAAGCCCGGCGAACCATCAACATCAGTGGCAAAGCCCAATATCCATGGCTCAATGGCTCCTGCTCTGTATTTGGTGGGATCAGAAGGGTGTCATATACTACGAACTGCTAAAACCGCATGAAACCGTTACTGGAGATCTCTACCGACGGCAACTGATGCGCTTGAGCCGTGCATTGAAGCAAAAACGGTCGGAATACTTCGAAAGACACGATAAAGTCATCTTGCTGCACGACAATGCTCGCCCACACGTTGCAAAACCGGTAAAAACATACCTGGAAACACTTAAATGGGAAGTGCTACCGCACCCGCCGTATTCTCCTGATATTGCACCTAGCGACTACTACTTGTTTCGATCATTAGCTCATAGCTTGTGCGAGCAGAAGTTCACATCTTACGAAGATTGTACAAAATGGTTCGATTCCTGGATTTCATCTAAAGATGAACAGTTCTTCCGACGCGGTATTCATTCACTGCCCGAAAGATGGTCAAAAGTAGTAGAAAGTGATGGGAAGTACTTTCATTAATGTATTTTTTAATGCTCATGTGAAATAAATAACATTCTTTCATTAAAAAAACGCTACGAATTAATTCCAACACCTAATAATTATATATATTTATGAATATTTATATATGTTTATGTATGTTTATACATATTTATATACAGAGGATGTTTCAGAATTTGCGGATTATACACACAGCGTGATTATATGCGCTAGGAGAAACAACTTTTTCCTTTGACAAAATTGTGTTTAAACCGTACTTTTTAAATGAAAGCAATTTTAAGTTAACGAATGAGTGCTCCACGTTACGCATGGATCAGGAGCGGCGTATTCACACGGCGCGGCCCGACGTATGAGCATGTACATTATTATTTTACTATTTTGCTAGAGATTTTATAAAAACTATGCATGATATCTAAATATCACTATTTTGAATACAACTTACTTAAGAAGAGAATGTTTTTTAATTGATATCGCTGAAGAAATGACTGAAAGTAAAATAAGTAGATTAGACAACTTGCGAATAATTATTGTATGATATTTAGATATTATGCATAGTTTTTATAAAATCTTTAGCAAAATAATAAAATGATAATGTAAATGCTCATACACCAAGCTGTGACGTGTGTGAGCCCTGATCTATTCGTAATGTGGAGCGCTCATTCGTTAAGTTAAAACTGCTCTCATTTAAAAAGTATTGTTTGAACGCAATTTTGCTAGGAAAAAATTGCTTCTTTTGGCACTGAAAGAAAAGATTGATTGCTGCAACAATTTAGATAGTAAAATATGGTATAATATTTTTATATGGGTGCAGCAACCAATTTTTAGTTGTAACAGCAAATTTTTAGTTGTGTTAGTTTATCCGCAATATATGATTTCGATAGACTAACGCAACTAAAAATTTGCTGTTACAACCAAAAACTAGTTACTGCAGTAAAACTAAAAACTAGTTACTTATATAAAAATGCTATGCCATATTTTACTATCTAAATTGTTACAGCAACCAATCTTTTTTTTCAATGCATATATAATCACGCTGTGCAATACGTGTCCGAGAATTCTGAAACACCCTGTATATTCATATGTACGCATGAACAATTTTTTATTAGGCTGAAAGAAATGTTTTAGTTCAATTATTATTTTGTTAGTATGTGACTAACAAAAATTTTCTTACTTTTTAAATTGTATTTAAAATTTGATAATAAAATTTATCAAAATTTGGTTAGAATAATTTGATTAGAACACAATTTTTATTATTGTATCAAAAAATTTGTTGCAAGCATTTGTTGTTCTAAGCAAAATTTGGTTAGGATTATATTACAGAAAGAATGTTATACTATAAAGGTTGTCAAAGATTGTCATATTACAAATAGTGTTGATTATTTATTATACATGAAACTGATTTTTACTGTTATAACAGGCATATTAATTGAAAAATTCATTGAAAAATAGCAGAATAAAAGGCCAAATTCTGATTGGCTCTTATAATTAAACGTAAAAGAACACATTTTGTCTATTTGCATTATGGTTAGAATAATCAAATTTTGATCAAAACAACACAATTTTTAAATGAAAAAGTACGAAAGATTTTGTTAATTACATATTAACAAAATAAGGTAAGTGTACTAGTGGACAGTTAGTGAACATGATTCGTTGGATAAAGTAGTATAAATTTTAAATATTAAGTTTTTAATTATATGTATATACGACTCCAAATAAATTTGTTGATTAAAAAATTTAATAAAAAATTTATTTAGAATCGTACATATCATTAAAGGCTTAAAATATTTGAAATGTTTTATCACTTTATTCAACAATTGGTTCACTAACATGTTCACTAATTGGTACGAGTATATTTACTTTATGTATATTAAAATATTTCCTCAGTGTATTCCGTTCTTATTTTAAGACCATCTCCTACATGGTGAAAGAGTTAAAGGTGTTCGTTTTTTTAGATAAATTTCATATTGTTCTGCGTACAATCAGATATGGCCATTTTAAACATTTGCATCGCGAAAAGTGACATATCGCGAAAAATTAATTAAAATTATTGTTTTCTTTAAGTATAATAAATGATATTAAAAATGAATTATTTAAAAAGGAAATAATCTAAAAAATAAAAGAAAATGTGTTAAAAAATATATTAATGTAAAAAAATAAAAAATAAAAAATGTGTTAATATAAAAACGTATAAATATAAGTATACATTATCCTCTATATTAATATCTTCTATTAATATTTTTTATTAATGATAATTATTTATTCTTTAATAATATTAAAAAATGAATACGCATTATATCCATACATATGTTTAATATTTAATTTTTATTATTGCACAAGATAAAATCATATTCATTATATTATAAGTGTGTAAAATAATACAAGATGTGTACAAAAAATTCGTGCACTGAATTTTATTCTGCCGATATGATGATGCTGTAAGCTTGTACAGTGGTACAACGTCTCGGGGGAAGCGTCATGTGTCCTTAGTCAAAGTTAGGTCACGGTCGAGTGAGATTTCTGCTTTTCGTGTCTGTTTTTATTAACGTACTTTTGGCGGAATGGAGCGAGACATTTTAATCAAGCAAAGAACCAACATCAAATTTGTCATAAAACTTGGTAAAAACAGTCAGGAAATCCTTCTAATATTGGAAATAGTGTATGATGAGTCTGCCATGAAGTGTAGAACTGTGTATAAATGGGTGGCAAGAGTCGTTCAAAAATCAAGACCATGCTCATAGTTTTTTTCGATATTCGTGGAATTGTTCACTATGAATATGTTCCAGAAGGTGAATCTGCAAAATTCTATGTTGAAGTCTTAAAGCGTCTGCGTGAATGTGTGCGTATACAACCCGAATTGTGGGCGGAGAACGCATGGATTCTGTATCAGGACAAGACACCTTCGCACACTGCATTCGTTACGCGCGAGTTTTCAAAACAATATCACTACCATAGACCACCCTCCCTATTCATCTGATCTAGCACCCTGTGACTTCTACCTGTTCCCTAAAAAAAAAAATATCATGCGGGATGAATATTTTGTGGTTGTTGATACCATAAAACGAGAAATGACGAAACTCGTAAAGGAACTGACAAAGGAAGCCATGCAGCACTGCTTTTAGGAATGGGAGAAAGCGTTGGACCAAGTATATTTTATCAAAGGAACAGTAGTTCGAGGGTGACCACATCCCCGTTACAGAATAATTTAATTTGAATTTTTGGTGAACAGAGTGTACAAATTTTTTATACACACTTCGTAATGACATAATGTTAACTTCAAACAATCGCGGCAACATTGCGGTTTTTGGATATCGCTCTTATATTCAAAATGCGTAAGAGCACACTTTTATTTCTTCCACTATGATCCTCTACAGTACAAAAATTGCAACAATATTTTAATAGTGCGTAATACAAAAATTGCAGTTATATTGCTACAATATTAAAATTTAAATATTATATTGAAAATATTGGAATAATATTGTGAAATATAGTAATTTTAAAAATTAAAATATCTATAACGATCGAAGCTGAATCTTTATTGCTTAAATAAATCAATCTTGAATTGTTATATATAATATAATATAATATAATTTTTACCATGTAAAAATAATACATATGTAAAAATAAAGATTCTTAATATTATTAATATTACGTCGCTTGAAAGAAAGACGTTGTTTCCTTATATATTACCGAGTATTGCAAAGAATATTACTAAGGCCTTGGTAGTCTAAAGGCTTAGGATCAGAGATCTTAAAAAAAGGCTCGCCAACTCATTACGTGACTATGATTCTGATTGGCTGGGATATGGATCGCACATTTATGCTTCATGAAAATGTACTATAATTCAACCTATTCCGATAGAATACGTGTGCGCATGTTACATATTGGAGCAGCTTTTATTGCCTATTGTTTTGTTAACTATTTTTGATAAGTTAATTTATCACGTGTTATAAAATTGTATTGATATGTAGAAAAAGCAATGTATATATTGCCACGAATAAGCTTTGAATTAATAAATGTTTCATTGTTAAAAATAAATACGGAAGTTGGAGAGATACTTCATTAATAATGTAAGGTAGTTGGCCCAGAAATCAGGCTACCAGTAATCATCAAGTTTTAAGTATTTAGTATTCACGTATTAAGTATTTTAGTGCTTTCTGTCGATCGTGAGGCTTGCTAATATTTTTATTGGTTCCAAGGAAATATTTACAACGTTGTGTTACATTATAAAACTCGTAAATATATGAATTCACTATTGATTAAATCGAATATGTGCAGCAATCGAGCCTATGTGTGATTTCGATCAAATGCTTCATTGTGAGGTTAAGAGACACTGTTTGACATTTCAAGTGACTTTTGAAGTATTGGCAACTTGCATGAGGTAAATTAAGCTTCAAGTTATAAATCGAAATCGCAGTTTTACGTACACCATCACAAATTATTCTTCTATACAAATTTCATAGTTTTTTTTTTTACGTAATTCAGACAAGCACTGATTCACCAAAGCACATAGTCGTTGAGTAATAGCCATATCTGTCGATTACTGGGACTAAGTGGGCCGAAAAAAATTCTTGTAAATAATAATGTATTCAAAATCTAAATAAAAAAATTAGATCCGTAATTGTTATTATCTAAACATTCTACGGACCAGTAATCGTCATAGGCATAATCGAGTTAATAAATAGATACGCAAGCAAATAAAGGATGTTGATCACTAGTATCTAGAACAGAGATCGGCATTACTCGAATAAAAACTAATTTTACAATTCTTTTCTATTGAAACAGCTATTAATATTACAAGCTTATAATATTTATTGAAAATTTGTAATAAAATGATAATTCTGAAAAAAATAAAATATAAAAAATTATAAAAATATATATATTATATATTTTATAAAAAAGTACAAAATATATAATTATTATATATATATATATATATATATATATATATATACAGGGTGTCCCACGTAACCGTGATCACGATTTTTCTGGCATTTCCGATGATCTGACAAAAATTAGTTTGGATAAAAGTTAATCAGTTTTCAATCGGCTACAAATTGCAATATTAAAAATACTCTTTGTTAGGAAAAAAGTCAAGGTCATCCTAATTTTTTTAAATAGCACTACTTATTTTTTACTTCAATATTATAACTAGTCAAGATGAGTTCAATGACCTGCTATACTATGACCTTGAGATGAACTTACAGTGGGATTAATAAACGGAAACGTTTTCGTGAAAAATTATTTTATTTGTATTAAATTTTTTATATTTAACTACTATCAGACTATAATAGTACTACAATAGAACTATTCTACTAGAAAAAGATTTTTGTATCTGCTATTTTTTCACAGATATGGATTCTTGTTTTTTAAATGAAACTACATACAAAACAACAAATTATAAACAAAAATAGTAGCATAACAAAAAAATAAAACAAAAAATTATAACAAATTTAATGAAAGAAATTATGTAATTACAATAAGTGTTCGAATTGTAGTCCATTTTCTTGTAGGCACAATTCTGCTCTATGTAATAAATTTCTATTAGTTGCTCGTATAAGGTTGTCATGCAGCGAATTTCTTCGCATGCTGTACGGATTCGCTGCTTTAAATGTTCTATATTTTAGTATCGCGTAGACTATTGATTGCAAATGACCCCATAGAAAAAAATCTAGTGGTGACAAATCGGGAGACTGAGGTAGCCAAGAAATCCGTAAATGCCCAACCAACGTTCTCCATATTTTGAATTTAGATATTGAACAACAATCTTGTTATGAGACAACCATCTTGTTGGAAATAAATACGTTGGAAATAAATACATACTCGTAACATCATTTGGAAGCACTTGCAACAATGGAAGTTGAGAACGAAGAAAATTTAAGTAAGCTTGGACTGTCAAATTCTGTTCATAAAAGTAAAGTCCAATTAGATGACCGTACTAGACCACACTAAACATTCATTGTAACTTTCTGTTGAAAATTATGTTCTCGGAACCAATGGGGATTATCCTTCAACTAAAAGTGATAATTATGACGGTTAATTACACCATTATTTGAGAACTTACATTTATCTGTCCATAGGATATTTTGTAATATTTTAGGATTCGTATGTGACAACTAACTATGCTATAAAATTTAGACGACATTGTGAGTCAGTTATATGTAAATGTTGTATTTTGGTCATTTGGTAAGGATGATAATGATTCTGTTTTGACCATCTTATGAACAGAACTTTTAGGTAAACAAGTTTCAGTAGCAACTGCACGAATGGAAGTGTGCGGATTTTCTTCTAAATGTGCTAAGACCAAAAGTATTGTCTGCAGTTGTACTTAAATGCGGTTTGTTCCTTTTCTTCTTTTCAAATTCTCCATAATTTTTTAAATTTTTTTCATTGTCATAAAACATTATTGCATACGGTGATGTCTTTGTGAGTACCTTGTGGCATACAGAATTGCAGTTTCACATGCATACCTCTTACATTCACCGAATATTAACAGCATATCAACTTTCTCTTATAGAAATACATTTTCGACAAACTGAGACTGAACTATGATTTACTCTAACAATAAACTAAGACTGAACACAAGAACTGTTGAAGCATTCGAGCTACGCTATACTACAAGTTTTATGTTGATATTTTTTCTACGTACATACTACATACACATGTGAATTATATTCGGGAATATCACAAATTCCGAAATATGAAATTCTATTTGCGGTCATAGTATAGCAGGTCATTGAACTCGTCTTGACACCAGTACAATATTATGAAGTAAAAAATATGTAGTGCCATTTAAAAAAATCAGAGTAACCTTGACTTTTTTCCTAAAAAAGAATATTTTACAAATTTTTAATATTGCAATTTGTAGCCGATTGAAAACTGATTAACTTTTATCCAAACTAATTTTTGTTAGATCATCGGAAGTACCGGAAAAATCGTGATCACAGTTACGTGGGACACCCTGTATATATATATATATATATATATATATATATATATATATATATATATATATATATATATATATATACAGGGTGTCTTTTAAGATGGGTCGGGGTCATATTAGGGGCGGAAAATGGATCAAAGGAAACAAAAATTCTTATATCATTTTGAGATACTCGCTGTAGTTTTTGAATTAGAAAAGAAAATGTCTAAGCCAATATGCAGTTAAGCCGCGCCGCGCGAATTCATAGGACGGAGCGGCGACGAAGCGCTTTTTCCCCTCTCTGCGCGCCGCCATCGCTGCCGCTCGAGTGTGGGCCGTCCTACGAATTCGCGCAGTGCGACTTAACCGCATATTGGCTTAGACATCTCCTTTTTTAATTCGAAAACTACAGCGAGTATTTCAAAATGGTAAAAGAATTTGTTGTTCCCTTTGATCCATTCTCTACCCCCAATGTGTGTCCCGACCAATCTTAAGAGACACCCTGTATATATAAATTTATGTGTCTGAATCATTCATTCGTATATGCGATAGTTAAATACGTACGATTTGTACCCAGGACATACCCATGACGATTATAGGGCAAATCGTTGTGGTGGCATGGTGATAACTCGTACATTTGCACTTTTTATTGTAATTTTTACGAAGGATTTTTTCAATAACAGCAGTAGGTATAAGAATTTTAAAGTGATGTTTTTATTTGTCACAAAAAATTGATTTAAAATAACCTAAAGTAACAGGCTCTCATTTTTCAATCAAAAAAATATAAGGAATTTGACAAATCTATAATATTTTATCGATGAACATAATTAATCTACTGTTGACTGAAGTATTTAAATGTTCTTATCTTATTTTCATCTGGCGGGATACTTATTGACGTTCGAATTTTTTTTTATATTTTTTTTATATTTTTTTATATACTTTTATATATTTTTTTATACTATAACACTTCACCATTTATGGTTTTTAAATTTTCATTGTATCCGTTATTCTTTATTCATTAATTTAAGATTGTATCTCTGCGTTGTAGCACTGAAGAAGGTTTTGTAAGCTGAAACGTTTGTTAATTATATTAATTTTAAGTTAATTTAATTATAGCTCGAAATAAGCCATAACATTGTGTTAATTTTTATGAAAAATATAAATTTGCCAAGTCAAGCGTTTAACGTGACGATTACTGAATCAACTACTTAATTCTCTTAGTTATAGATTTGGATTTTATATAATTTGGCGATGCCACATATTTGTTGTGCATCCAGATGTTTTAAGGGGTTATGTCTAGTTAGAAATTTCAAAAAAATCGATTTTTCAAAAATCATATTTTCTTGAAGTATATAATGTTAGAAATATTCCTTAAAAATTTTAAGTTGATTCGCTGTATTTTTACGGAGATATACGAACTTGAATATACGTCCGTCGAAGCGCTTCTATTATAGTAGATGAGGGACGAATATCATCTCGTTCTACCTGCCTGTCAAGTCATCTATTGTGTTGCTAGTATATATTTGTGTTAGTAAATACTAAGAGTAAGAGTCTTCTAAGATATTGTAAGCAAATCCAACGGACTTTTTGACCAACGATCACAAGCACGAAACCCGGAGACGCTGGCAGTATAGCGGTTACCGTCGAGCTACCGCTTTATTTTCTCCTAAAGTATGAATCGTAAAAAAAGTTCAAGAGAATTACGGAAATCTGTAGACTTTCAAAAATCAAGACCACATAAAAGAAAAGCTGTATTTAATCCAAAAACAGTGGAATGCAATAAAGAAAGCTTTAGTCTGCAAAAAAAAACTTAAAACACAAAAGGAAATTATTGTGCCGCAAGACAATAATTTGAATACAGAATTTTAAATTTTATTACAGTTTTTGCAGCTATATCGGATTTTGTAAAGTGCAAGCAGTGTAATGAAGAAATTAAATTTTAAACGGCAAATGCGCACGGCCTAGGATTTAAAATTGTTTTAATGTGTAATAGTTGCGAGTCTCAGTATATTCCTTTATGTTCTTTTGCACATTCATATGAAATAAATCGATGATTCTTATTTACAATGAGGGTTCTAGGAATAGGATTAAAAGGTGCTCAAAAGTTTTGTGACTTAATGGACATGCCGAATTTCTTTCATCATAGCACATATGATATGATTGTAAAACATATAAATCAATGTATTAAATCTGTTGCTGAAATACTTTTTAAAAAAACCGTGAAAGCAGAAATAGCAGAGACTTATAAAGAAAAAAATGTGGATGAAACAACTTGTTGAATTGACTGTGTCTGGTGATGGAAAAAGCGTGGATTTACTTCTTTGGTGTTTCTTCTCTTATCGAATATTACACTGGCAAAATTATTGACATTTTTGTAAAAAATTCATATTGTAAAGTATGTGAATTTTGGATTAAAAAAGAAAGTTCTGCAGAATATGAAAAATGATTAAATACACATAAAGAAGAATGTCACGCAAACCATGAAGGGTAAAATGGAAATGGAAGCAATCATAGAAATGTTCAAGCGTTCTCAGAAAACTTACAATGTAAAATACACGAATTGGTGATGGCGATTCCAAACATACACAGGTGTCATAAATGTTGCTCTTTACGGTGATACTCCAATTAGTAAAAAAGAATGTATTGGGCACATTCAAAAACAAATGGTGCGCGAATATAAAAAAAAAACGAAAGGACTTCGGTAAAGGCAAGATAACGGCAAACATGATAGATAAATTATCTGTTTATTATGATTTAGCGATACAATGGCTCTGTGAAGATATGTATAATTGATTTGGGCAACATATGATCATTATAGCTCAGATGACAAATCGTGTCATAGCAGTCCGACTGGAGCTGAATCATGATGTACTTGGTAGCGCGTTTCGGCGAGAAAGTTGGCTTCCTTCAAACACAATTGTAAACCTTTTCCTCCTGATGTTTTGACAATCAAGCCTATCTATGAGGATCTTAGTAAAAAAAACTTTACTACACAGATGTGTTGACGGATTTACGCAAAACAATAATGAAAGCTACAACTAATTCATCCGTCCGAAAATTATTCTAAGTGGCATTATTGTCGAATTAGCGATATATATTGCTGCCTGCATATTTAATGAAGGATCTATAGCATTATTACAAATGTTACAATCCATGGGAGTAAGTAGCGGTCCTAATGCCCTTCAATTTATCGATAAAGAAGACGCCGAACACATATCTAATTATCGCAACAGAGCACCCGGGAGGAAAGAATACGTCGTCGGTAACTATTTTAGAAGCATCAACTTCAAGAGAAGATGTAGTATATGGCCCTGAAATAGATGACTCTGTGTAAGTTGAAAAATAAATTTTTTATTTAGTAGTAAACAGAACTTGAAACTTTAAACGCATTTTTCTCAAAACTATATTTCCAAAATCGGTGAGGAGAATATCTCAAAAATCATTGCACCGATCAAGCTGAAATTTTTACATGCTTTTTTAGGCATACAAATCTAGTCTTTAATCGAAGGATTTTTTTTCCGATGCGTACTTTTTTTTTAATGGACGAAAAATGTCCGATTTTTTTTCATGAAAATCGAATGTCAACTTTAAATAGCCGTCATTTTGTTGTAATTCAATTTTTCTGATATCAATCGATTAAAGATTAAATTAATTCATATATTAACTAAATCTTTCGGATTTTTTCATTTCAAATAACTTGGTTTCGAATGGCAGTGTTCACCGCAAGACGCATTTTGGAAAACGCTTTCCGGACACTAGCTATAACTTATTTATTTATTATTATAATATTTTAACATAAAAAAATATGAAAACTTTGTCACAGTAGATTCTTTCGAACATAAAACATTTCATACAGATATATGCATATACTTTTTTGAAAAAATTCATGAGGAAAAGCATAAATTTCCTCTTTCTTCCGTTTTCTTGTTTGTGACTTGCAAAAATTCTCAGAAGAATAATGACAAAAACGATGGTATCACACCTTTTTTTACTTCCTTCCAGCGACTTATCATATATCTGATGACTCAAAGTGCCTGAAATGAAGAAAGCATTAAATGAAGAAGCACTTTTTAAACTTATTTTTATTTTTATTTGGATTCTACATAGCATTATTACGATAAATACTCACTTTTTGCAATCTTAAATTATCCAAGGATCTTGATGCATTCTCGCTCAAAGTAGCATCTACTCATACATTTCGATATTGGTCTTCCTTGGGAAATCTGATCAATGTGTATCCTTCACCGGATTTATTAAAACATTTGACTACACAACAAATATGTGACATCGCCAAAATATATCAAATCCAAATCTACGACAAGAGAATTACATTATTAATGAAATAGGTACCTCTAACTTTCGTGCTATTTATTTTTAATAATAAAGCGTTTATTAATTCAAAGCAAACCAATGAAAAGAGGCTCGAATCAATTAATAAAATATATATAAAAAAAAGATCCAATCAGAGCCAAAACCAGCTGATCGGGTGCACATAAATGTCTTTATCCTCGTGTGAATAATAAAAGAAATCATAAAAGTTTCAATCCTTCTTTTTAGGTCCTTATCAATATGAAATTTAATTCTAAATTACATAAGTAAGCCTATTCAAAAATTTAATTAAAGTGCAATTATCCATTTAAGGTGGTGAAGCACAACAAACTTGCGCGTTCTTTCTTATCCAAATGCTTTTGATAAAATAAAAACAGTGTCATATACGTAAGCGTTTTAATTTAAAGTTTATTCGTGACAATATATACAAATACATTGCTTTTTCTCATAATTTTTTATATAGATGTGATAAATTAACTTACCAAAAATAGTCAAAATAATAGGCAACAAAATGCTCCAACATGTAACACGCGCACACATATTCTATCAGAATAGGTTGAGGTTATAATACATCTTTATGGAGCACAAATGTCCATACCCCAGCCAATCAGAATCACCCATCGTCATATGACGAGTTGGCGAGTCTCTTTTTTTAAGATCTCTATTTAAGACACTCGTACGGAGTACAGAGAGATCCGGGTTTGACTCCCGACCGAGATAATATTTTTCGCAATAAATTTTTATTAACAGTTTTTCAACATATATCCCAGCAAACGAGAATGGATTAAAATGGGTTGAAATTTTTTTTCTATCCGAATGCGTATTTTAATAGCGAATACTTTTTTGAATTTAATTGGATTCAATTGGATTCAATTAGATTCAATTGGATGCAATTGAATTAAAAAAGTGCATTTCCTATTCAAAATTTTGAATTGAACAGTATTCACAATTGTGTGTTTTTGCACAGAAAAAGCTAATATTATTTTTAGATTGAAAGGCATGGAGATATGCTCCATGCAATTCCTATAAATGAATAAAAATGCATTCAGGATTGAGAAGCATTTATTTTAACATTCGTGAATCAATATTTCTGAAAATCTGAATTCATTTCAATTTATTTTAATCCATTCTCGTTTGCTAGGATCTTTATAATATGATGCTTAATTATAGCATCAATTTATTGAAATTGCTTGTCAATTTAATTCGCAATTACTAGAGTAGTTTAATTGCGTTTAGTCCGGAAAAACAATTCGGCGCGCAGTTCGAGTACGATAAGGTATATATGCAAGTACATATGTGGTATATGAATATATAATAATTCAAGATTGTGAATTATTTTAGCAATGAAGATCCAGCTTCGATCGTTATAAGTATTTTAATTTCTAATATTGATTGTGTTCTCATATATGCGGTCTAAAAATAAAGAGATTCTTAATATAATAATTTTAATATTTTATAGAAGATATTGTAATACATTGCTGTAATACTTCAAGGGGTAAATATGCGGCTCCGTCAGGAGATAAACGCGCGTCTCGTAAGAAGAAGTAAGCATCCAGTATGTACAGGGTTGGCCATATTCGACGAAAAGATCTGGCAACACTAACTTTTGACAGAGATGTTAGATCGAGTAACGACGTTTCCCATGATTGAAAAAAAAAACATCTTTCCGTCGAATATGGCCAACCCTGTATATGGAATTATTCGAAGTGGATTCCGATCGGAATTATTTAATTATTTCCTACATTTCTATTGCGTTTTTAAGGGAAAACGAAATAATTCCAATCAGAAATCCATTCCGACTTATTTCATAATAAGTTATCCTACAAGAAACATTGAATCGAGTATCCTAGAGATCCCAAAGTATTCTAGAGATCCCAAAGTCCTTTCAGGTATGCTTTCTACCGAATAATATTTTTTAATCATAAGTTTACCGTGTGAATTTTATAATGTCATGTTAAGCAATGAAAATGTAATAGCAATATTATATTTTATTTTAGTGGACATAGCAATATTGTTACAATGTAGCAATATATTATAAAATATTGTAATATTGTAATATTGTAATATTGATACAAATATCTTTCCAAGTAATATTGCTGCAATATTGCCGTAATATTTCGTGCTAGGAATTGAATACCAACCAAAGTTTGTTTTTTATATTAGGTGTTGGAATTAATTCGTAGCGTTTTTTTAATGAAAGAATGTTATTTATTTCACATGAGCATTAAAAAATACATTAATGAAAGTACTTCCCATCACTTTCTACTACTTTTGACCATCTTTCGGGCAGTGAATGAATACCGCGTCGGAAGAACTGTTCATCTTTAGATGAAATCCAGGAATCGAACCATTTTGTACAATCTTCGTAAGATGTGAACTTCTGCTCGCACAAGCTATGAGCTAATGATCGAAACAAGTGGTAGTCGCTAGGTGCAATATCAGGAGAATACGGCGGGTGCGGTAGCACTTCCCATTTAAGTGTTTCCAGGTATGTTTTTACCGGTTTTGCAACGTGTGGGCGAGCATTGTCGTGCAGCAAGATGACTTTATCGTGTCTTTCGAAGTATTCCGACCGTTTTTGCTTCAATGCACGGCTCAAGCGCATCAGTTGCCGTCGGTAGAGATCTCCAGTAACGGTTTCATGCGGTTTTAGCAGTTCGTAGTATATGACACCCTTCTGATCCCACCAAATACAGAGCAGGAGCTTTGAGCCATGGATATTGGGCTTTGCCACTGATGTTGATGGTTCGCCGGGCTTAACCCATGACTTTCTGCGCTTTGGATTGTCATAATGGATCCACTTTTCGTCACCGGTAACAATCCGATGCAAAAAACCGTTTCTTTTCTGCCGTTGAAGCAGCAGTTCGCACGTGAGAAAACGTCTCTCAATATCCCTTGGTTTCAATTCATATGGGACCCAATGTCCTTCCTTCTGGATCATGCCCAAACTTTTAAGACGTTTTCCTATTGTTGAGAAGTCAACTTCCAATGACGTAGATAATTCTTTAAGTGTTTGACATGAGTTTTCATTGAGCAGTGCCTGCAAATCGTTATCTTCAAATTTTTTCGGCTGACCAGGTCGCTCCTTGTCATCCAAGTCGAAATCACCAGCTTTAAAACGTGCAAACCACTTCCTACACGTTTGCTCAGCCAGAGCATGTTCACTATACACATCCACTAAAATACGATGAGCTTCATCTGCACTTTTGTTCATATTAAAATAATGAAGCAAAACTCCCCGCAAAAACACTTTATCTGGCACAAATTTTGACATATTCAATGAATTATACAGTATTGTTATTTATGATTTCAAGAAAGGTTATGTACGGCAAATGACGTCCTATGATAGATGTTTACAATGTATACAGAACTATAGGTAACAACGAAATAGTGTACTGCTTGTGCCATCTCTTGTAAAACGCTACGAATTAATTCCAACACCTAATAGATTTTTCAATGCTAAAAACACATGCAATATTATACAAGTTAAATTTTTCCAATTAAATTTTTGTTAAATAATTGATGTTTATGAAAAATAACTCTTTTGCGATATTTGACTTTATTATAAATAAAATTATCTTGAAATTCTAATCGAAATTATAAATGCGTTGTCCATAAAATATATTTCAATATCTTATCTACTTTTGAGTTTTAGTTATAACAAATTTAAATACAGAATTTTTCTGAGATAGCTAATTTTTTGTCTATAACGATGAAATCATACAATATTACTTTAGTAATTACACTTTCTACTTATAATTTCTAGTTTGGCTATCAATATACATGCAATGAAACGCGTGCGTTCGTGAATATATATATGTGTATTATATATGTGTGTGTAATATACAGGGTGTCCCGTAAGTTTTTGCCAACCGCTTTTGTAGATAGAGCGGACTAAACTGAGTCGAAAAGTTCTGTACCATTTTTCAATTTTCGCAATAATTAAGAAGATATTAATTACTAAAAATTATCAAATATTGGTCTTCAATTTTTTACTCAAATACTATCAATTTTACAGAAAAACTGCAAGAGATAAAAATTATTTATTTCCTTTTTATAGAACTCTAAGAATTTTTTTAGAATTTTTTGTCAACTATTTAATACTGAAGTTCTTATTTTTACCAACATGAGAAAATACAGTATTAAAAAATTCTGAAAAAATTCTGAAAAAATTCTCAGAACTTTATGAAAAAAAATTAATGATTTTTGTCTCTTGCAGTTTTTCTGTAAAGTTGATAGTATTTGAGTAAAAAATTCTTCAAGATCAATATTTGACATTTTTAATAATTAATATCTTGTTAACTATTGCGAAAACAAAAATTGCAAAATGGAATAGAAAATTTTTCGACTCAGTTTAGCTCTGCACACGAGCGCTTTGTCAAAATTTATCAGACATCCTGTATATATTAAACATATATTACACATATATAGATTACACACATATATATATAATACACACATATATTACACGCGCGCAGGCATATGTGTGTGTCTCATTGTATGTATATACATAAGAACGTTTTATCAATAATTGCGGGACACCCTGTATATACAACATTAAATATTATCTTATGAAGTGAGATCCATCCATCCTTCCCCTCTGCCTCAGGGCATACAACTTTCCACGCAAAGCAACTTCCATTTCACCTTCTCATCTGCCTAGAAACATATGAACTATGACTTTTTCCACGTTCCACCTCACTTCACTCCTGCTTACGGACGTAACGACTTTTCATGAGGATGAATCTTGCTCTGTGTAGAAAATCGAACACCTCGAAGCAGAAGGGAGGTGGGATGGACCTTGCTTTGTGTAAAAAGCCATTACGTAAGCAGAGGAGGATACAAACTAGTTTTTAATATTATATGTGGCAGAAATAAAACATTATTTTTTAAATCTTTTTTTAGTTAATAATTTTTTAACGAATAGCGAGCGACGGGTTGGAAAATCTGTTGGAGGTCATGATCTTGACAACTAATTTAAGGTCAAGGTCATTGAAGTAGTCTCTCATTCGGTATATTTACCCACCTATGAGAAATAATTATATTCGTAAATATATTGACAGTATTCAAAACGCATATTTATAAAAGTGCATTCTGAATATGAACCATTCTCTAGAAGAATGTCGATCTAAAGAGATTAAAATTAATTATTTATTATTTTCGACTTATTTTGGTCAATCTTACATAATCATTGTTCATAAAAGAAGTATGTATATTCACACACTTTGTTACAATAATAATTAATTGACTACAGTAAACATTATCTAAGATGTATAATTTCTATGATTATAAAGAAATCACGTTTAATAATGCCATAAATTAATAAAAAAATATTAAAAAATTTAAAATATTATTAAATTTATATCAATGTCATTTTCTTAAATTTTGTAATATACACAATGTTTTTGGGGCAATTAAATTATTTTACACAACAATTTAATATATTATATCAACAATCTACAGAGACACACATATCAACATCTATAAAGAAGAGAATGTTTTGCTATATACTAATTAAGTTATTAACTTTGTAATAAACTTATGTCAATCGACCCTGATTTGCTATATTTTATCGTCATAAGTAAAAAATTGTCTTAGAAAAACATTGTATTTAAATCTTACACAACATTACTAAAAAAACAGGGTTGATAAAAGATAATGTTTCTTAAGAATAAAACATTCTTAAGAATAAAACGTTTTTTTTTAACATATTTTTAATGCTTTATATATGCTTTAAACTTTTTATTATAAAAGAACATGTTTAAAACGTATTAAAAACATCGATTAAGCATGTTTTAAACAGTTTAAAACATAAGTCTGTTTTTTGTGACTGAACTAGTGTATACTTTTGGAACTTAAAGTGAGTTAGATATATGTTTGATATTTGTTTAAAGCGAGAAAGAGAGTTTTAAAATAGTCTAGCGCAGGAACAGAAAACAGACCATATGTTTAAAACATAATCATTTTATGTTTTATAATCATTTATTTTATTTTAAAACATAATTTTATCAATCTTGCTAAAAAGTAATTAAGATAGTCATAATAAAAAAAATATGTTTCATAGAAAATGAACAATATATTTCATGATCTTTTAATCAGAATTGTAAAATATCCTTAATTTTTCTTACAATAGATTGTCAAATATCGTAAAAAAAATCCATTTTGGTATATTAAACTTCAATTATTTCGGCAACCTAAAGTGTTGATAAAATTTTGCATACGACATATTGTTTTTAATATTAAAAAATTCACATAGAAGAAATACCTTATCTCTAATTAAAAATAATTCAAAGTAATTAAAATAAAAATATATTTCTTTTTTGTAAATTGATAAATGTATAATAATCGAGCGAGATTTAATGGCCCAGAGAGGAATATCGTACACATTATTACACATTACTCACGTCTTGAACATGATGTTATTCACTTAGACACGTAGCATTCACCGCGATTGATAAAAGACAACTATCAAACATAGGGAGTATAAATTTACTCTTGGCAAAAGAGACAATCATTTTCGTAGCGCCGCTAAGTTCTGTCCTCGGATACTGCGAACTACAGAGAGTCACGTGATGAACAGTGGGGATTGGCGTCATATTTAAATCTATGTACGCACTTGTGATTTGGTATGTTAGGTTGCATACCGTAAAACACATGATGTGCATGATGTGATTTTACCCTTATTGTTCACCAAATGTTATACAAGGAAAAATGGAATGTTTTATGAAATGCAGCCTAATTAGAAATATAAAATTGTCGTCAAATTCAATTTGACAATTACTTTTGGTAAAATTATGGTAAAATGGTAATTTATTGATAATTTTGACAAAATTTGTTTTTTTATAGTTTTATGCACAAATAAGTTTTATTCATGTTTTCCACATTAATGTATAATATAAAACAATATTCTTTCAATATTCTCATCGAGAATATAAATCGCTGATAGAATAATAACATGACTGTTCACTAAATCTAAAATCTAATTGATGCTAAAATCCGTTTTCAATATTTGGATTCCTAAAGATTTGATGTAGTGACCAAAAAATAGAAAACAATGTAGATTAAAAATTCCAGTATTTTTTTTACATAATTTCTTGTTTTATATTTTAAAATCTAGCTTCTTACTGAAATATTTAAAATTATTCTATATTTCTACTTACAATTAGATATTCCAACAGTAGTGCAATTACAGAAAGGTTTGTTTTATTTTTGACGTATAATTGTATCTTTGTTTTTATTTTAATAACAGTCTTGTTGTTAAAATGACAAGCAAATAAATGAAAGTTTTATAAGTTTAATTGTAAAATAAAAAATATAAAAATATTTACTGTACCTGTTACATTTTTTTTTCAGAATCCTAAAAAACTTATTTAAAGTTTTTTTAGTTTAGACTATGTACCTAGTCTTTTAATTGTCATATATTCAATATATAATAAATTTGAAAAATTAGAGGTGGCTTAAATCTATTATCGCTATGTATTATCATTCTTGATATTGTCCAGCTTCAAAAAATCAAATTAATACAATTCTTTGCTCATTCAATTCATACCATGAAAGAAATACTATTAATTAACTTCACTTGAATATAGCGATGATAGAGAAATAAATTTTCTGAATGTAAAAATGTTAATAGAGGAGGAAAGAATTATTTTTGACAATTACAAAAAGTCTACTAATTCTGGTAGATACTTGAATTTCAATTCAAATCATCCTATATAGAACACAAAAAAGGCGTTGTCATCAAACAGTTTGACAGAATTCTATTCCTTCCTCATCCTAAATTTCATGAGAAAAATATATGTCTAATTAATACATTTCAAAATAATAGATACCCCTTGGAATTCCTTTTTTCAATAATTAATAACAGGATAAAATCTTTGTCTTTCAAAATAATTTTGATAATATCAAAAAATATGATGTGGTCAACTCGAATTCCACAGATATTACAAAAAAGTATTTCATTATTTCTTATTTTAATTCATATTCCTTATTTTAATAAAATATCAGAAAAATTTAAAATTATTTACACAAAAATTTGATTTCAAAATTGCACATAAACCTATGAATTGTTTGAATAAAAATTAACACAATGTCATGGCTTATTTCGAGCTATAATTAAATTAACTTTAAATTATTAGGTGTTGGAATTAATTCGTAGCGTTTTTTAATGAAAGAATGTTATTTATTTCACATGAGCATTAAAAAATACATTAATGAAAGTACTTCCCATCACTTGTAAAACGCTACGAATTAATTCCAACACCTAATAATATAATCAACAAACGTTACGGTTTACAAAGTCTTCCATAGCGTTAAAACGCAGAAATACATTCTTAAATTAACCAATTAAATGAATAACGGATACAATGAAAATTTAAAACACGTCAGTAAGGTATCAATGTATAAAAAAATTCAAACATCAATAAGTATCATGACAGATGACAATAAGATAGAAATATTTGGATACTTCAGTCAACAGTAGATTAATTATGTTCATCGATAAAATAGTTTTGCCAAATTCCTCGGTTGAGCTCGAGAATCCAGTTTGTTACAGACTTATATCAAATGACTTATATCAACGAATTTGAGAATTCATTAGTTATGAATTTTTTATGATATTCTGCAGAACAAATAGATTTATTAAAATAATATATTATTAGTGTGAAAAAGAGGTACAGAATCAAATAATAACTTACGGTAATTTATATAAAATATATATTGTAATCAAATTCTCAATCAAAGATCCGATTAAATACATTAAAAATACTGTTGCTCGTTTGAAAATTAACTGATGTGTAGGTCAAATAAAAGTAAATCAATAAAATCGAATGTAAAAACAAGTTTGTTCCTATAACCATTCATGTTTCTATATATCGTCAAATATGTTAAAATAAGAGTTATCCAATAATTCAGCATCTTTCATTAAACTTAAACTGTTTTTTTTTCTTCTTTAATATGTATCATTTCAGAAATATTTCTTTTACGATAATTCTTTTCAAAATCAAGAATACTAATTTTTTCCCAATTAAAGTTATGATTATTTTTCATGATATGTTCCGAGATTATTGAATATTTGGACTAGTCTAATTTTATTATTGCGATGTTCTTTAATTCTTATCTGCAATTGTCTTCGTTTGGCCAACATACGATGCATCGCAGTTATTACAATTTACTTTATGTATGACATTATTATTTTTATCATGTTGATTTTTGTCTTTATGAACTTTGATAAATTTATTAAGCTTGTTTACGCACCTATAGCCAATCATGTTTATGGATATATATATTACTCTATTAATAGACTTAGTAAATTTATTTTATTAGAAATAGATCTAGATATATGGAAAAACCATTATCTCTCTCAAAACTCATCAGAGTCAACGTAATCTAAACTGTTATTAACCATCGTGAATTTTTTTACAAGTCAAACTTTTAATCCTTTTATTAATATAATGAAAAATCATTCCAGAATAACCGTTACCTTTCGAAATCTCTATTATAAATTCTATTTTCTTGTTATGGAATTTTTTTGTTGTAGAATTTGACAATAAGATCGCTCTATCAATTAAACTACATATCCCTATCTTATGACATGTGGGATGATCCGAATAGATAAATACCTGTCTGAGAATGTCTTTTTATGATATCAATAATATCTAAAATAATAGTATTGTCTTTATTGTTGACCGATAGATTCAAAAAATTCAGACAATGGTCTTCCTCATATTCAATAGCGAATTTAAGTCTATCATGCTGTTCATTAAATGAATTTAAAATTTGAGTGACCTTATCTTTAGGTGCAATCATAAAAACATTATCAACATAAAGACATCAACATATCTAAAATAAAAATGCCTATCATTTCTGACATTGTCATGGAGGATTTGGAAGAGAGAGTGTTAAATTCTTTACAATTTTGAGTTTCTATTTTAGATATGTCTTTATGATTGCATCTAAAAATAGGATCACTCAAATTTTAAATTCACTTAATGAACAGCATGATAGACTTAAATTCACTTAGGAAAAAATCAATCAGGGAATTCATCAAGGATATTGAAAGCTGTTCCAATAACTTAAGATTGATATCGAAAATTAGAAACATCGCCATTCCTGAATTCTATCAGTTTCTCCATAACGATTCACATTTAAATATTCATGATAGAAAAATTAATAAGATGCTGAAGTTAACGACACAGTGTTATAATAATAACAAAGACATACTTTTTACACGAGCGGATAAAGGCAACGTAACTGTTGCGTACATGAAGACAAGGAAAAAGGCGATGGGATGCACGATGCAATATAACGCGGGTTTTGTATGATAAATCGTTTACTGAGATAAATATACCACGTATCGAGATGCACACGCTCGGGTGCGGGCAGAGAGCATGACGGCAGCGTCATCTGTGTCTCGGCCGAAGTACCCAACATCTTCCTCCTCAAGAAAGTCACCATTGGGAGTAACTTTTGGCTGACGGATCCAGTACAAGTCTTCTGGTGGCCATTCGGTGTCGAATGGGCCTGATCGGAGTCGGATGATCTGGTGGAAGTTCCTGACTTTGATCGGCTGTAGTTGGAGCTATGGAGGAGGCTTCTGGTCAATGATCCGTCTCCGCGCGGGAAAGTGTCTCGGGAGAGATTTGTAGCGGATGGGGCTGATAGAATGTCCAGCTGTCATCTTGGCACATAGGGTACAGAAGTGAGGGATCCCCTTTTCCAGATGTGATTAATATGTCGGTCGATGATCTTGCCATCATCGAGGCGTACTGAGTAGTTGGTATTTGATGTGGCCTTGATAATAATATCTTTTTCCCTTCTGTCCTTATGTGTTAATACTATTACTCTATCTCCCGCCATTAAGTGGCGTGGTTAAGCACCGTGATGCTTCGAAAATTGCTTCGACATGTTTAATTGAGGGTTCCGCTGAAGTCGGATTCGGAGTGTTATGTTTCAGGAGCCACTTGGTAAACAGAGAATTCATATGGCGTCCAAAAAAAAGGTCGGCTGGAGTTTTATCCTCGAAGGCATTTGAGCAAGGTGCGTAACGATAGCTGTAAAGAAAATCGTACAGCCGCTGCTTCCAGTTGGATGGGTTTTTAGCGATTGCTCTCTTTATGATATCCACTAACCTTTCGGCCTGGTCATTAGATTGTGGATGGTTGACCAGGGAAAGTAAGTGAGAGATCTGCATTTCTCTGCAAAGGGTGGCGAAGGTTTCTGAGGTGAACTGCGTTCTATGGTCTGAGACAAACACGTCTGAAGGTCCGTACCTGCAAAAGAATTCTCGACAGTACGATTAGCCGATATACATAGGCTGCTAGAAAAGTTTCTGCAATCTAATACTTCTAGTGGCGCCAACGTTCTGCTACTATCATATCCGTAAAATTAGACATTTTTAACCTATAATTCAGTCGTAATTCAGTACCCGAGCCAACTAGTTTTGTTTGCATAGTATTTTAAAAGAAGTTATTTTGTGAGAAAATGGAAATTTCACGTGAAAATTTTCGGGTAATGATTTTTTACGATTACAAATGTAATCTAACTCCGAAATGCATCGATCGACTTTGGCTTTTGGGGATGAAGCACCATCCAATAGGACTGTTTATAATTGGTTTGCCAATTCCAGCGTGGACATACCTTTCTTTGTGACAAATTCCATGAAGATCGTCCATTCACTTCTGTTGTTGCCACTAATGTTGATGCTGGGCGTGAAATGATTGAGCGAGACCGGCATATGACATACCGCGAGATTCAGGCATCCTTAGGTATTGACACGAAAGCAATACATACGATTTTGCATGATCACTTTGCAGTCGTTGGATCCCACACAATTTGATCAAAGCTCAAAAACAGGCTCGTGTTAAATGGAGCAAAGAAATGCTCAAGAAATTCAACCGAGGTCGGTGAAATTTGGTCTACAACATCGTTACTGGGGACGAAACATGGATCTATTCCTATGAGCCCGAAAGTAAACAACAATCCATTGTTTGCGTATTTCAAAATGAATCGAAACCAACAAAAGTTGTTCGTTCACGCAGTGCTGTCAAGCAAATGATTGCTTGTTTCTTCAGTTATACCGGACATGTGACCGTGGCTTTAGAGGATCGAAGGACTGTAAATATTGATTATAGAACAATTTGTTTGCGAGAAATCATAAATGAATTGTGTAGAACAAACCGAAATCGTCGCATTATCCTTCATCATAACAATGCTAGCTGTCACACAGCACGTCAAACCATTGATTTTTTATCCAATAAAAATGTCGAATTGATGATTCATTGTCCCTATTCACCTGATTTATTACCTAATAACTTCTTTTTGTTCTCAAACATTAAAAAGAAGATGCGTGGTGAATGATTTGAGTCGCCTGAAGCAGCTGTTGAAATATTTCGTACACTGATTTCTGAGATTACAGCCTCAGAGTGGAAAAAATGCTTCGAAAATTGGTTCGAGCGTATGCAAAAATGTCGATCTTAAAGACGAATATTTCGAAAAACAATAAAGTCATTTACCGAATTTTACATGTTTTTTTTATATTGTTTGCAGAAACTTTTCCAGCAGCCTACGTAGTAGTATCAATGATAGTGATATCAATGAATTTGGAAAATGCATCCATGAAAATAAGCAGATATTGGCCGTCGACTGGACCAGCGTAGTCTAGGTGTACGCATTCCATAGGGCGTGTAGGAGTGGGCTACGGATTCAGCGATACACCTTTACTGGAAGTTTCTGATTCACGGCGCAAGGGTAAATGGGACGTTCGATGTCTTCTGTCATTTTTGGCCAATACACATAGCGAGTTGTTTAGTTCTACGTATTCCAGGGTGACCTTTGTGAGGATGGCTAAGATCGCCGGTCTGAGTTCGTCAGGGATGACGACTCTGTCGCCTAGAAATAGCATATCGTCGATGATATTTAGGTCTTTCAATATTTAGGCCTTGTTTGATGGCCTGAAAAACAGAACGTAGAATGAGGGATGGGGGACTCCTTGATTGCTAGCTTCAGTTTGTATCAAAGTTCTTTACCGAAGAAGTCGATTGACAAATTTTTGATCTGAAGGAGCTCTGTTTCGACATCATGGATGCAAACTACTTGAAGTTCTTCGGCATTATCGCGATGGAAATTATTAATTAAACGAGAGAGTGCGTCTGCTTGGCCAAAATCCTGAGTACGTATATATTCGATTTTAAAATCATAATCTAGTAATCGTATTGCACTGTTTAAGGCGGGCTGCAGTTGTTAGTTTGAGTCCCTTAGTGTCGTTTGTAGTAGCGTCACGAGAGATTTGTGGTCCGTTTGTAGTACAAATCTTCTTCCCTAGACAAACTTATGGAATCGCTCGACAGCTGTGATGAGTGCGAGTGCCTCTTTCTTCAACTAGGAATAGTTGCGTTGAGCGCTAGTGAGACTCTGAGCCATATGGAAAACTGCACGTTCGTGATTGTTGGAGTCACGTTGCAGGAGAACGGCACCGATTCTAGTAGCACAAACGGCTGCTGTCACTAGAATTTATGAATCGTAATGTTTTAGAAGAGGGCTCAGCATAACCTTCTTTATTTGTTCCAATGCTGAGTCATGTGGTTGGCTCCAAACTCAAAGGCGATTTTTACGAATAAGTTCTTCCAAAGAATGCTTTAACTGGTGTAGGTGAGGAATAAATTTTCCATAATGATTCACCATATCAAGGAAACTCTTTTGAAATGAAGTAGGTTTCGGCATGTTTACTATGGCACTGATGGCCTCTGGATCGACTGAAATGCCATGGGAATTTATGAACCATCCTAAATATTTGATTGCTTTCAATGCGAAGTGGCATTTCTCAGCTCTGAGTTTCCAATCTCGATCTTGCAAGCGTTGCAGAGTGTCGTGCAAACGGATATCGTGTTCTTGTTGGGAGGAACCTAGAATTACGATGTCGTCCAGATATGCATATACTCCAGGGAGATCGGAGTGTGAGATCCATAGCCTGCTGGAAGATAGCTGGAGCTGTTTTAATTTTTTTTGAAAGATAAGCGCTTAAATCTGAAAAGCCTTTTGTTTTTGTTATAATGTCATGATGATCCTCGTTAATCTTCAGTTGGAAAAACGCGCACTGAGGTCCAGTACACTGAAAAAGCAACTACTACTATTCAATTTTGACATAATGTTTTCTACTGAGAACAGCGGTGCTTGTTGTTCATAATCACGTTATTAACTCCCGTTGAAGAATCAACGCACAGGCGAAGTTTGCCGTTCTTTTTTTCCGCGATAACTATGGGCGCTGAATAGTTTGAGATTTCTACTCGCTCGATGATACCATTCAAGACGAGACGCAACAGTTCCTCGTCGAGGAGACTTTCCGGTGAATAGAATCTGGTGGCAAGGCGTTTGCACAGGATGAGCGTCACTTGCAAAGTCGAATTTTGCTTTGAAATTGCGGCCTAATTCTTCGAATAGATTCGGAAAACGATGGAGGATGTTTTCGAGATACGCGTCGTGCGTAACTTCGCGATTGACCGCACTTAGGAGGTGTGCGGTTTGTTCACTTGACAAATTCGTAGCGGATACACTGTCAGATGTTAATGATGCACAAACATTTTGTGCGTGGTGTTCACAGATAGTTTGTCGCAAATTTGCACTGAGGATTGAGGATGTTTTGTTGAAAACTTTCCAGCGTTTTTAAGCCGGACGTTCATGTGTACTTCGAGCTCTGTGATGTCCTTGAATGAAGCGTCTTGATTCTTCTCTATCACGCGGAGAGCGACTCTTTTTAACTCGTCGTTATCTTTGGAGTAGCAGAATGATTGCAACAAGAGAAGGATATAAAGACTATCGTCCGTCATCTTAGATCGATCAAAATCCACATGACAATTGATGCGGTCAAAATGTCCGTGATCAGAATCGGCTTGTCGTAACGGTAATTTAAAATTTCTATACGACGGCGAGTAATGGGAACTTTATCTCGGAAAAGTTCTTTCAATGTTTTAATGAGTTCGTCCTGAGGTATGCGCGTTGGATCTATAAGCGCGACATGATCTACTAGCTTGTCAAATTCCGTTTGACCAAGTTTGTCTAGCATCAAACGTGTTTGTATTTGAGGTGGCAGGCATACTGCTTCCATGACGATAATGTATTTATAACGTAGCAATCATTTTGTGAAAGATTTTACATCGTCACCAGAATCATAATGATATTTTTCTACACGAGCACTTAGATGATTATAGGTCTCAAAGAGAGAGACGATGTGTTATCTGACGATGCCACTTCTTGTTCGCTTCATTGTTGAGTAAGCTGAAGTTGGAGAAGGCTGTTAATGGCGATCGTTAGAACCTCGATCTGTTTCGTCGAGTCCATTATCCTCAGTTGAGATCACATTTTCACTTGAAGACACCGCCAGTTGTTGGATACGTAAAGGCGAGAAAAAAGGCGACAGGAGGCAATATAACACGACGATGCAATATAACGAATTTTGTATGATAAATCATTTAATGAAATAAATACATCACGTGTCGAAATGCACACGCTCGGACGTGGCAGAGAGACTGCCGGCTGTGGCTATTGGAGCGCGTGCTACGCAATATGGCGCCGGTGGTTACCAACCAAGGCGAATGATAACACAGGTCAACATTTGATCTAAAAGGATACTCTGGAAGCGGACTGGTCCCAGTAGATTTCGCTGATTACGATGAGCGAGTTGGTTAAGCTTCATCACATCAGGTTCAAGGTCATTTCAAGGTCAAGTGGAGAGAAAACCTTCGAAAAAATCCAAAAAAATTCATGGGTATGTTTTTGAGGTCCCCGAATCCGAATCCATAAATTGTTTAAACCCGCGACCTATCCTAGAGGTTATACAAGGTCATTCTAAGGTAATTTGAATATAAAGCACAAATAAAATGTATTCATACATATCTTTTTTGAGTTTAGCTTTCGATTCCAGAATTTAGGTTTGGTTGCAACCAGGGCACCTCCCCGTGGTGACGGTGTGCAACGGAGTTGTCTCACTATCCGGCGAAGTCCCTGGGTTACGGCGATTATGCCGTCATGGCAACTAAACGTAGAAAATTTACGAGACAGGGTTTCGGATACCCAGAATCGGCGGCTGGTCAGGGTGGGGAAGCGGGCCCGCAGGCGTCGTCATCAAGCGACCGTAGCTCTACAGTGGTGGAAAACTTGGCCTCTGTAGAGTCGAATGCTACAAGACATTTGTCATGTACTATTGACGTGAACAATTTTTGTATTGTTTGTGGGGAGTTTATTCCACAAAAGAAAAAATTTGTATTTTCAGATGCTTTGAAAATAAAATATAAACAACTTTATAGTATTGATACAAGTTCATTGGACAACTCATATACTCCCAAAACTATATGTTCGAGATGCCGTAGTGTTCTTAATGAAATTAACAAGCAGGTATTTTCTAAACCAATGATATGGAGATCCCCAACAAATCATGCTACCGACTGTTTCTTCTGTTTAACAAACGTGAAAAGTTACAACCGAAAGAATAAAAATTTAATTTCATATCCACAAGTCAGATCTGTGAATTTTCCAGTTCCTATTCACACGAATACCAATTAGTATTCGACTTGTGGATATGAAATTAAATTTTTATTCTTTCGGTTGTAACCTTTCATGTTTGTTAAACAGAAGAAACAGTCGGTAGCATGATTTGTTGGAGATCTCCATATCATTGGTTTAGAAAATACCTGCTTGTTAATTTCATTAAGAACACTACGGCATCTCGAACATATAGTTTTGGGAGTATATGAGTTGTCCAATGAACTTGTATCAATACTATAAAGTTGTTTATATTTTATTTTCAAAGCATCTGAAAATACAAATTTTTTCTTTTGTGGAATAAACTCCCCACAAACAATACAAAAATTGTTCACGTCAATAGTACATGACAAATGTCTTGTAGCATTCGACTCTACAGAGGCCAAGTTTTCCACCACTGTAGAGCTACGGTCGCTTGATGACGACGCCTGCGAGCCCGCTTCCCCACCCTGACCAGCCGCCGATTCTGGGTATCCGAAACTTTGTCTCGTAAATTTTCTACGTTTAGTTGCCATGACGGCATAATCGCCGTAATCCAGGGACTTCGCCGGATAGTGAGACAACTCCGTTGCACACCGTCACCACGGGGAGGTGCCCTGGTTGCAACCAAACCTAAATTCTGGAAAGCTAAACTCAAAAAAGATATGTATGAATACATTTTGTTTGTGTTTTATATTCAAATTATCTTAGAATGACCTTGTATGACCTCTAGGATAGGTCGCGGGTTTAAACAATTTATGGATTCGGATTCGGGGACCTCAAAAACATACCCATGCATTTTTTCATATTTTTTAGACGGTTATTTCTTTACTTGACCTACAAATTTCCTACGAATGACCTTGAATGACCTCTAGGAGGGGTCGTGGGTTCAAACGAACTACGGATTCGGATTCAGGGACCTCAAAAACATATCCATGAATTTTTTTGGATTTTTTCGAAGGTTTTCTCTCCACTTGACCTTGAAATGACCTTGAACCCCTATGTGATGAAGCTTAACCAACCCGCTCATCGTAATCAGCGACCCAAAAAACCTACTGGGACCAGTCCGCTTCCAGAGTATCCTTTTAGATCAAATGTTGACCTGTGTAATTGGCGAGAAATCGTTAGGTTGAGAATGAGCGTTACTCACTGCTTCTGATTTTTATGCCATAAGGCGATTTAATATACACTTAATATTAAACTAACTAAATACTAAATACAAATGTAAATTAGAAAGTAGAGATTGCGCGTATAAGACGGCTCGGATACCGGCATCGTGTCGCGGAGTTACAATACTAGAACTATGAAAATACACTCTAAGAAATTATCTGACGACGCTAACAATTATCACAGACATGAACAGTGATCGGTATCGATCTCACGGAATACACAAAGTAATTTGGAAACCTCAACTTCCAAGTTCTAACTTACTGACTATCGCAGAGACTTACACGAGGTCTGCACACGGCATGCCATGACACCAGAGAGAGTGAACGGAAGAAGAAACGGTAAGAACGACCGTATCCGCGCCGCGACGGACGCATGCAGCGCCGCCACTGGCGCTCGCAGCGCCGCGACTAACGCTCGCGACGCCACAGTACTCCCCTCCCAGTGTAAACGTTAAAGAAAGAAATACTGGTTAAGATATCGCTAGAATGAGAATAACAAAAAATAAAAATTAATGAAACAAACAGAACTTGTACATATTGGTTTGCTTAGCGTAATATTGCGCGAATTACATCTTAAATCTAACAGTCTTTCGCTTTGCTGCTAGGATATGTTTTTGGTTCACCTTGCACTGGAATATCAGTTGAAGACGAAGATGCAGTGGACGGAGTAGTTTCTTGGAGTCTTGGATTAGTACGTACGCGGGCTTAAGTCTGTCGACCGTGACGTTGCTGGATTTGCCGTCGATTTCAATGGCGAAGACTATGTCCGAGATGCGCTCTAGTACTTTATGCGGTCCGGTATATGGTTGATCCAGAGGACGTCTGTTGCCTTCAACTTTGCAGAAAACGTGAGAGCAATTATACAAATCTTTGTGGAAAAATAGCTTAGGTCTAATGTGATGAGAAGTTGGTCTAGGCCGCAACTTTTGCATAATTACGCGGAAATCCTCGACGAAAATTCGTGGATCGCTCGGCATTTCTTCAGAGGAGAAAAATTCACCTGGTACCTTGAGCGTAGTGCCGTACACTAATTCCGCTACCGAAACGCCTAGATCTTCTTTGAGACAAGTTCTCAGTCCTAGTAATACTACTGGTAGTGTGTCAGTGAGTGGTGTGTGTCCATTGAGTTTCACCGTGACACATTAATGCTGTTTTTAGAGAGCGATGCCATCGTTCGATGATGCCATTAGACTCCGGGTGGTATGCAGTTGTCCGACAATTTAGAGCCAATGAGTTTGGTTAGTGTGTCGAACAGCTGCGCTTCAAATTGCGAGCCTTGATCGGTCGTGATCAAGCGTAGAGCTCCGAATCTGGCTACCCAGTGAGTGAAAAATATCTTCGCTACCGTATTTGCTGTACAATCCTGTAATGGAATAGCCTCCGGCCAACGAGTAAATCGGTCAATCATTGTTAATAAATACCTGAAACTTTTGGATGGAGATAGAGGACCGACGATGTCGATATGTACATGCTCGAAACGAGTATCTGGTATTGATATTTTGGTGGGTGGGATATGGTTATGACGGTGGATTTTGGATTGTTGGCATGCTATACAAGTGCGGGCCCACTCTTTAATGTCTTTAGACATGGAAGGCCACACAAATTTTTGTGCAATTTGCCGGTGAGTTGCTCTGCCGCTTGGATGCGACATTTGATGCACCATGTTGAAAACTCGCCTTCGTAGTGGAATGTAAGGTCTGATCTGTTGTTCTGAAGTGTCACAGTAAATATTGGATGCTGTTTCCGATAAAGTGAACTTTTTGAGCTTCAAAGACGTTGATGTGGATTGCTTCAGTTGCTGCAACTCATCATCCGAGGCTTGAGCTTCTGCAATCTCCTACATATCGAGACTAGTTGGCATCACGATAGTGTCGGCGCGAGATAATGCATCTGCTACGATGTTATCAGCGCCTGAAACGTGACGTACATCAGTTGTGAATTCTGAAATGAAGAGTAGATGACGAGTTTGTCTTGGCGACATTTGTTCTGACTTCTTCTTGAATGCATACATGAGAGGTTTATGATCCGTGATAACGTGAAAATTTCGTCCCTCTAACATATATCGAAAATGTTTGATAGCCGCATAGATAGCTAATAGTTCTCTATCATATGCACTATACTTAGTTTGTGTAGGCGTGAGTTTCCTTGAAAAGAAGCTGAGTGGTTGTAGAAATCCGTTGCTGTACTGTTGCAATACCGCGCCGATTGCTTTGTCTGAGGCGTCTGTTTGCAACGAGAGTGTTGCATTGCTGTCTGGAAATGCGAGCGAGGTGGCTTGAGCGAGATGTTCCTTGACTCGTCGAAAGGATTGTTTGAGCTCGGAAGTCCACTCGATTTTCGCATTGTTGTTGCGTTTACGCCCAGAAATTACCTTTAGCAATAGTGCCTTTATACTTGCGATATCCTTTAAAAATCGGTTGTAAAAATTGAGCATTCCCAGAAATCGTCGAAATCCTTTTTCAGTAGCTGGTTCCTGGAAATCAATAATTGCTTGGACCTTTTCGGGCAAGGGCTTGATACCTTCGGCGCTGATCATATGTCCAAGGAAGTTGACGCTCTTCTGCCGGAACACGCATTTATTCGGGTTGATCGCTATTCCATGCTGTTGCAGTCTGCCGAACAGAATCTTTAAGTGCTCTTTGTGCTGAGTTTCGTCCTGCGAAGCGATTAGAATATCGTCAATATAAATAAAACAGAAATCGAGTCCTACGGTTACCCGATCCATGAATCGTTGAAAAGTTTGAGCTGCGTTACGAAGTCCAAAAGTCATGTATGGAAATTCGAAAAGCCCGAATGGTGTGATGATAGCAGTTTTCGGAATATCTGATTCGCGAACTGGAATCTGCTGATATGCACGTACTAGATCGATCGTGGAAAATACGGTTTTACCATAAAGGAAATGTGTGCTGTCTTCAAGAAATGGAATTGAGTAACGGTCCGGAACGGTTACCTCGTTGAGCTTGCGGTAATCCCCGCACGGACGCCAGTCGCTGTTCTTCTTCTTAACCAGGTGCAGTGGGCTGGCCCAAGGGCTCTTGGAAGGCCTGCATAAACCCTGTTGCATCATATATTCGAACTCTTGCTCGGCTGCTTTAAATTTCTCCGGGCAGAGTCGTCTGGCTTTGCTTGACCGGGGGACCTGTTGTCTCGATGACATGTTCTACCCCATGTGCGGCTTGTTTATGCGTAACCGATGTTCGGGTTATCTCTGGAAACTCCTTTAGCATCTCTTTGAAAGGGCAGTCGTCAGCGAAGGCTGTCAGCTTTGGTACTGTTCTACAAACGAGCTGTGCGTTGACTTTGAGGAACGTGTCGCCATCAATCAGCCGCTTGTGTCGGATGTCAGACAGCAAATTATAACGCGCCAGAAAATCCGAGCCAATTATAAATGTATCCACTTCGGCGATGACGGCCATTGGAAAACTCTGCGGAATCCTAAGTCGAGTCGCAGTAATTTCTGTCCATATGTAGGGATGATCGTTCCGTTGGTTGCATAGAGCACCTGCTTTTCTAAGTGCGCAAGGTCGCGTCTTGAGGCAGGTATGGTCGAGTCGTCCGCCCCCGTATCCACCAGGAAATTGATGCCGGTGACGCGGTCTCGTACCATCAAACGGCGATTCACTACCGCCGAACTTCCTACCGTCGGGGATAGTTCGGCTACTGGTTTTCCTGTTCCGTTGACGCTTTCGGCTTCCAGCTGCAGGGTTGCGTGCATTTGACTGCGCTGCCGCCGAAGCGTTGATGATACCAGCACGGCTTGCTCTTGGATTGTGACTTAGAACGGCTTCTACGACGAGAATTTCGCGAGGCCCGTGACCTGTCGCGCGATAAATGAGCTACCAATTTAATCACCTGTTCAGTAAGCGTGGATATTTGCGAATCTCGCGTAATAATTTTCGTCGACGCGACCGTTGCGACGGCATTAGCGCCAGGGGAAAGCACATCCGTTATTCGGTCTGCTAGTTGCTAGCTCTTCGAGCTCGTGCTTGTCTGCACCTGTTGTGGTAAGCGCTGTAGCCACAAGGATTTTAGCATCTCTTCTGATGCGCCATTTTGCGCGAGATCTTGCATCCGACGGAGCAATTGCGACGAGCGACGGTCACCTAGGTCAACCTCGTTTAATAATCTACGCAGTTTCTTATCGGCGCTGTCCGCGAAGTTTCTCATTATCTATCTTTGAGCGTACCTATCCATCGCGGGCGGATTGAGTATGATATCGCTAACTTCGGACAAAGAGTCGTCGTCGAGGCATTGTATCACATAATTATACCTCGTGTCGTTTACAGTTATGCCTGCGGTGAGGAATTGAGCTTCCATTTGTACGAACCAGAGGTCTGGCTTCTTTTTCCAAAACGACATGGATCTAATTCCGATTCGCGAAAGCGCAGGTATTTCGATTATACGCGATGGTACGCCGCTGTCCTGATTCGCTCGCAGCGCCGCGACTAACGCTCGCGACGCCACACGGCGCATGGCAGCAGCACCTTCTGTATCTCGGCCGAAGTATCTAACAGTAACCATAGCTATGGATATGACCTTTTATAATAAGGTTATTGAACAACTTAAAGATTCAGATACATATTTGGTGATTAGAAAAAAATCCGGCAATGGAAAAAATAATTAAAAGAAGTAAATCTTAATAATATGTTTTAAAAATGGCATCAGAAGGGATTCATTTCGGCTAAGGAATTATGGAGTCTTCGGTCAAGTAGTTCTATCTTGCCGAAGGCATATGCTTTACCAAAAATACACAAGGAAGGCGTTTCCTTTAGAATTGTTGTTTCTTTAATCAACACAATTCTATATTCGTAAGCTAGTTTTTTGCAAGATATTATCTCTGAGAATATCCCTCCTGCAAACAGCAAAAAAAATAATAAATTAAAATAAAAAATAGCTTTGAATTTCACAATAAATTAACTGCAATGACGATTGACAAAACAGGAATAATGGTTTCATTAAATGCTACTTTCCAGTAAACATTGTTATATTAATGTTACAAGTGCAATAAATTAGAATGTTATAAGTATTATAGTAAACATAATTGTTACCAATAACATACTGGTTAATTGTAATTTCCCACTCATAAATATAACATATAATATAACAAAAGTTATATTTTTATTATATAATAAAATAATATTTATATTACATTACCATAAAGTAATTGCGTGCGTGCGTGCGTGCGTGCGTGCGTGCGTGCGTGCGTGCGTGCGTGCGTGCGTGCGTGCGTGCGTGCGTGCGTGCGTGCGTGCGTGCGTGCGTGCGTGCGTGCGTGCGTGCGTGCGTGCGTGCGTGCGTGCGTGCGTGCGTGCGTGCGTGCGTGCGTGCGTGCGTGCGTGCGTGCGTGCGTGCGTGCGTGCGTGCGTGCGTGCGTGCGTGCGTGCGTGCGTGCGTGCGTGCGTGCGTGCGTGCGTGCGTGCGTGCGTGCGCGCGTGCGTGCGTGCGTGCGTGCGTGCGTGCGTGCGTGCGTGCGTGCGTGCGTGCGTGCGTGCGTGCGTGCGTGCGTGCGTGCGTGCGTGCGTGCGTGCGTGCGTGCGTGCGTGCGTGCGTGCGTGCGTGCGTGCGTGCGTGCGTGCGTGCGTGCGTGCGTGCGTGCGTGCGTGCGTGCGTGCGTGCGTGCGTGCGTGCGTGCGTGCGTGCGTGCGTGCGTGTGTGTGTGTGTGTGTGTGTGTGTGTGTGTGTGTACAGGGTGTAGAAAAAGTCCCGGACTCTTTAAATATCTTGAAAAGTAATTATTTTTGAGAAAAATGTTTTATATAAAAGTTGTAGGGTTGAAAATGGTCTATTGACTGACCTTATCGATTTGACCTTAGATTGCGCCATCAAAGTCAAGTCAAGGTCAAATCGAATTTTTTAAACGAAACATCTTATTTTTTATTTTAGAATCTAATAGTTGAGGCCGGGAACTTTCCAAACATTATAATAAAGCCTCTTTTTAATCAGTACTTTTCAAGTTATGAGAGTTGAAAATTATGGAACCGTCGCGACATTACCTAAGCTAAGGTGCTCGTATTTCTTTTAATGATGCAAGGATGGGATGGTCATAGGAGGTCTTGCGCAAGACAAGACTTTTCAATCAATCTTTTAGAAATAAAGATAATGATATATCTAAATCAACTAATGATATAACAATCAATCATTCATTTGAACATTTGTCATTCCTTTAACCCAGCTCGCTACCAGTTTTTAATTACTTTCTCGGCTAGATCTTACCGGGATCTGGAACTTCGTCAAGTTAGATCTCTGAATAGAAAACACATTTTTAACTTATCACAAAATTGATATCTCTAGAGTAAAACAAGAACAAATAAACAAAAACGAAACAAAAAATATTTTATCTTAAATTACATCATAAAAAGTTAAAGTCTGAATTGTAATGTGAAAAATCGCATTAGATATGTCATATTCCAGTATAGCGAACTAGGGTTAAAAGAATATTACATATAGCAAATACTCAAATTGGCGTCCTTCCGCAGTCTGACAATGTGCTAGATTACACCATTATACGATTATAAAAAAGATTAAGATTGCATTTCTACAGAATTTGCGAGGCATGATTCTAAATTCATTTATTATTCGTTGACGTAAATCATTAAAATTCAAGGTTTAGTATTATAAATTTTTCCCTTTAATATCCTCACAAAAAATAGTTGAGTGGATTTAGATCAGGCGAACATGCTGGCTATTCAATGTAACCCCTTCTTCCTATTCACTTATTCGGAAAAACTTCATTCAGATATTAGCATACTCGTAACTGTAGTGAGGTGGCGCCATCTTGCTGGAACCAAAATATCATTGAAATTTTGACGAGCAATGTTTTGGATTGCCGGAACTATTTCATCTTGAAGCATGGCTAAGTAATTGTCAGCGTTTAAATTACCTTCAATAAAGAAAGGCCCAATAATGGTTTCATTTAAAATTCTCATACGTTGACTTTTTGCTGATTCTAAGTATGTGCCTTGTACATCCAAAAAGGATTTTCATCGCTCCAATATTTGCAATTATGTCGATTTACATTCCCGGTTAGCTCAAAGGTGCTCCATCTGAAAAAATAATGTTGACTACAAATAAAAGATTTATATCGATATTTAACATCATACTTTCGCAAAATTCAATGCAACGATCAAAATCATCTTCACATTATTCTTGCGCCAGATGAATCTTATATAGATGAAATTTTTCCTTTTTTAGAATTTTATGAACTGACATAGGTCGTGTTGTTATGCAACTTTGCAAATTGAATTACACGGATCTTCGATAAAAGACTGTAGAACATTCAATCTTTTATCAGGATTTATCGCTATTGCTCGACTGCCTTGTCTTTTACAAAACTCATTTCTTCAAAATGTTGTACAATACGAATAACAATCGATTTTATAATTTTTCTTAGATATACCATTGTCCTCCATTCCTAAAAGTTTGATTGAAAAGTTCTATCACATGTGCGTAAGACCTCCTACGATCCTCGCTCCCATATACGCTCCTGTTCAATAAGCATTATAAAATATTTTAAATAAATACTTTATAAACGAAGATAACTATGTGGCGATCTCAGAAGCAATCTCAGAAGGAGTATCACGAAAAAGTAAACCTTCTCAATCGCAGGTCACAGAAAGAGTGAACTTGACAGGAGAGATCTTTAGCTTATATAGTCTCCAGCTTTGTTGAAAGAATGAGAAGGAGAGAGAGGGGATGGAAAAGAGTAGAAGGGAAAGAGGGGGAGAGGGGAAAAGAAGGAAAGAGAGGAGAAGGAGATAGAGATACAGACATTCGCGGGCACATACATGTCTTATAAATCCAGTCGGGTAATCTCTATGTAATACCTTAAATAATGCTAATGCCGGTGGTTCTTCCAACTCTCATAACTTGAAAAGTACTGATTAAAAAGAAGCTTTATTATAGTGTTTTGGAAAGCTCCCGAGCTATTAGATTCTAAAATAAAAAATAGGGTGTTTTGTTTAAAAAAATTTGACCTTGATTTGACCTTGGTGGTGCCATCCAAGGTCAAATTGATATGGTCAGTTAATAGATCATTTTCAACCCTACAACTTTTGTATAAAATATTTTTCTCAAAAATGATTACTTTTCAAGATATTTAAGGGGACTTTTTCTACACCCTGTATATATATATATATATAAAATATTTTTAAAATAAAAGACAATGTATTGCAATTTTTAATGAAATTATGACTTTTATTACAATTGTTACGATATGATGTATAAAAATGATATATACCTTTGCGATAGGAGAATTATTAATAGTCAGTCTTTTTTTTTATAATTTTGTGATTCTCAAAATCTAAATATATTTGTAATCGATAATCCTTTTGCGCTTTTGAACTTATTACTATTTCAGTTAAAAAGGTGCAAACAAAATGTTTAAAGTTAGCAATTTCTAATACTAATTTTGAAAAATATACAATAGTTCCTTTAGTACATCATTAATTAAATATAAACAAAACAAACAAAGGCCAATGAGAGTTTTTTGCGCGGTTGTTAATGCGAAAATAAAAATCGTTTATTGTCGAAAAAATATAATAGTATAATTAGTTACACATAAACGTTTCGGCCTGCTTCCGAGCCATCATCAGTATGTTTGAACGTATGTTGTAAAATTCTCACTTCTTCATGGCGAGACGGTAGAGTGGCAACTCAATCTCCTTATTCTATTGGCAACAGTTAACAATTCCAGTGGCAATAATTAATAGATAAAAATCTGTGTAGATATAAAAAACATTACCAATATTTTTTATAAAGAAAAATTAATGCACTTATCCATATAGCAATGAAAGACGTAAACATAAAAAATCAATCAAAGTCGAAAGACAAATTCGCAAATTATTCATATTTAGCGATATAAATTCACTACAACCGCAAATTATTCATATTTAGCGATATAAATTCACTACAATTGTTCCAAATATTGTGACGGTCAATATTCAAACGAATCAAAGATAATACACCGTGCACAAACTAATAAGTACAATAAAACGAATACCAACATATTTCAGACTGCTATTTAAATATAATAAAAACAAAAACGGCGCGCAGTGTAAATTATTGAGAATCGAGATGTATGAATGATGTAAACATTCCGGTGTCAGATTGCAAATTAAGATTGTTTTTTTGCAACTAAATATGTAGCATTTCCGAGATATGTCATTTGTATAAAAACCGCTCCTGATCAACAATTTCTGTGCGTTCCTAATCAAAATCATGGTTTAGATCCAATCTGTATTCGATAATAACAGAATAATTACTCATTTCCTTCGAATATCATTACAATATTTCGAGATTTTCGTTTTTAAAGTCTTTCCTATCTGACGTAGGAGGTAATTCTTCGCAATCCTTGCAATATAACTTGTAAATTACATTCTTTTTTGCTTTATTAAGTAAAAGATCTTTATGTGTTTTAATAAAAGAATTAAGCTTGTTCAAACTAAAAAATACAAGGTCAACATCAGATCTTTAATTATATCCTTGAATTTGTATGAGATCTCTGAAACAAATGAAATCATAAACCATGACTTCTTAACAATATCTTCATCGGAAGTATCATTCATGTTTTTCTTTAAGGTTTTGTTACTCAATAAAGATTTTAGGCGCTCATCAATTGTGTTAAAAATAAAATCAATCAGATAGTCATTATTTAAAAGTGTCTCAATGACAAAGATCAAATTCTTTTTACAATATGATATTTAAGTTGAAATAGCAAAAAGGTCCTATTAATCATTCCTATATATTTCTCTTTTGCGAAATAAGATGCTGAGAAAAGAAATTTAGATACCTATCGGAAAAAGGTTTTTGGTACCAACCATATTCAAGAATATTTTTATTCTTGATAATATCTAAATAATTTAATCTGTTCCCACCAATTTCAATCGTGAACTGTAATTAAAGATGAAACGAATTGAAAACTTGTAATATTTTTTTTTTTGTTGAAGCTCCCATTGCAATGTCAATGTTTATGTACTGAATGTAAAAGGGATATGGAAAATTAAAATATTCAATGTCTTTTTCTCCAGATCTTGTAATAATACTAAATCCGCGATTACTGATTTATACAAAATGTGTGCTATATATAATTGTACAATTCTACTGTATATAATACTCTACTGCAGTGTAATAATATTACTTGAAAATATATTTTTAAGTAATATTATTACACTGCAGTAGAGTATTGTACACAGTAGTATTGTAAAGTTATAATATATGTAATAACATATAATAAAGTGAGAAATTACAAAATAACACTAAACTAATAAGTTTATCCTAGACTCCTTTAATTGAACAAATTTATAAATATATAACATGTAGTACAGGATAGAAGTCAACGTTGATCAATTAGCGCAATTCTTAATATTAAATACATAAATCTTGACTTTGGACGAATTCCACTCATGATTTGAGTCTTTATCAGCAATCTTTCCCCCCTAACACAACGGTTAGATTATTGCATTATAAATTAAATCTCCAACATTTTTCCTCTCAAAAAATTGAACCGCTAACTGTTGCGAGGTAAGTCACATATTTACAAAGTTTGAAAGTTGAGTGGCAATGAGAACTCAAATTAAAATTATATATAACTAATTGAAATAGTATGTATATGATTTGAAAATTAATAATCATCACACAATCGACGCCTCAATACTGAACAATAAATATGTCATATGAAACATTTTGTACATTGTTAATAAATTAAAAATTATCATCAAAATTTTAAAACATTAACTGAGAGAACTATTTGTGTTTTGTCATTTCGACCATCGGTTGAAAAATGATTGCTAAACAAGTAACATAATGATCAAACAAACTATAGTTATGATATGTATTATATTGAACAATCTACAGTTTACTAGAATCTCAGTGTAAGCATGATTTAAGGCAACAGTATCATGTTGTAAATTTAGCCCATTGGTCCGTCGATTAATGTGCGATTAATCATCTCCGATATCAATCGTTTGTTATAATAATTCTCTACATTCAGAATTTTGCCAATCAAAGTTATGATCGTTTTGCAACCTATGGTTTGTAATCACCGAATGACTGGATGTTTGACTATGGATATCCTTTCGGTGTTTAGAAAGTCTGGTTTTTAATTTCCTCCCCGTTTGTTCTACATAGGAAGCATCGCAATCACAACAATTGATTTTGTAGATTACATTCTTTTTTAAATTATCATTTAAAGAATTTTTATGAATCTTAATAAATTGATTCACTAATAAATTGTTCAAACTGAAAAAAGAAACCCTATGGCAAATCCTATTAATTATATTCTTAAATTTGTTCGATATTTCTTCTACATACGGTATGGAAAATCATTTCATCCGTTCTTTAGGTAAGTTGTTATTTAATTTTAATTGAACAAGAATTTAATTTTAGAATTTAATTTTACTTATTAATGTTTTAACTCTTGCATTAATAGTATCAAAAATAAAATCCAATGAAATAATCGTTTTTCAAAAGTATCATTATAACAAATTCAAAATTTTTTTTTGTGAAATTGTGAATGCGAAATATAAAAAACTTTATCTATCAAATTGAAGATTATACTCTTCTTTTGCAAGATTGAATTTTGCTGAGACAAAAAATTCAAAAATCTATCTGAAAATGTTGGTTTTTGGTACCAGTCAAATATCAAAGAGTTATTTTTTAACATTATAGTTGTGTCCAAAAAATTGATAGAATTACCATTCAAAGTAAATTGCAACCTTGGATAGAATGAATTGAATTTTTCAAGAATAGAATCGATTTTAGAACTCGGTAAACAAAGAATATTATCCACATATCTGTAATAAAATGGTATATGATATTGAATATCACTCAACACCCAATTCTTCAAATCCATCATAACTACAATTGGGGAAAGCGGTGAAATAGGCGTTCCAAATGTTTGTTTATAAAATCGATTGTCAAAAATAAAATAAGTCGAATCCAACACTAAGCGAACTGCTTTGAGAAATTCATCTTTCGGTAAATTGCAATTTTTGCAAACAAAGGCCTATCTATTGAAAAGAGTATCTAATACCAGATCCGTGGAATGTTGGTAAAAAGCGATATTACATCCAACGACAAACAAAAACCATGATCAATTTTAATGTTTTTTAGTTTTCGAATTAATTCAAAACTATTCTCGATGTTACTAGCAGTCTTAGATATGTTTTTGACAATCAATTCATACAAGAATGCGTTTTTAATGAAAGAATGTTATTTATTTCACATGAGCATTAAAAAATACATTAATGAAAGTACTTCCCATCACTTGTAAAACGCTACGAATTAATTCCAACACCTAATATAATGTACTATCCAAAGAAGATATGATGATTCTAAATGGGCAATTTACTTTATGCACTTTTAGTAGCGCGTAAGTCCTAGGAATGTTACCATCACTATAATAAAGTTGTCTGTACGTTGATTCAAAAATGTAATTTTGTTTTTTCCATCTTGCCAACAATTGCCTCAAGTTATTGTTAATTTTACTTGTAGGATCCTCCAGAATTTTCATGTATGTGTCTTCATCCTCAAGCATTGTTTTAATTCTTTCAATGTACATGTTTTTGTCTAGTGCAACAGTTAAGTTGCTTTTGTCCGCTTTTGTAAAAATAATGTTACTATTATTTTTTAAAAATTGTTTGGTTAACCGTGTTGTTTTTTTTTTAATTTTTTGACTACAAAATTCTTTTTTTGTTTGAGAAAAAAAAGGCTATTAATTATTGCAATAGAATTATTTCTAATTATTAGAGTTATGTAACGACGTCTGTAATTTTTTTATATTAAATTCAACGTTTTTTATAAATTCAAAAATTAATTTCCTATTGTAACTACTGGGAAGAGAAAAGTTTTCCCCTAATTGCAAAAAGCATTGAACATAATTTGGAATGGAAACCAATGACAAGTTGATGAACCATTTTTTTCTTAAATATACTAATGAACATTTAATGTATTCAAATTCATTTGGGAACACAGTAATATCAACTAAGTTGTCTCTCTCCGAAGAGGTAACCCTTTTATTAAGAAAGAATTGATTACTGTCACAATCATTTAATGATGATGGTTTCAACCAAAAGTATTCAATGCCCCTCATCTCTCCCATTCTTTTCCTTCTTTTTTTCAAATTTTGCCAAGCAATCTTCTTGTTGATCCTTTTTCTTTCAAATAAGAATTCGTTATATATTTTTTTGTCCTAAGATTGAAAAAAATTATTTAATATATTAACAGAAATTCCCCTTGAAGCAATGCGAGCAAGATGGAAAGTTCTATTTCTCGCAATATTAATCGACAAATATGCATCATTGAGTTCAAGAGAGAAGAGAAGAGAATTCTTTTAATATAATCTTCACAAATATTATTCATCCTATTAGTTGAAGATTTTTTCAAATCGAGATTTGGAGTATATTTAATGCTTCTATATACATGTGGAGGCACAATCTTTCTATTAATATAGTTTTTTGTAAATCTAGCCTTTTGTAAATATAATAAAGTATTTAAAAATATATAATAAACTACTTCATTTTAATAAAAATGCTTATATTTTTATTTCTTGAGTACTATCACGTTTTAGGTAAATCAGTGGGCAATTTTCGTATGCATGTGTGTTTGTGTGTATGCGTGCGTGCATACGTGCTTGTAAACTAAACATATAATTTAAGCTAAAATCTAATTTACTGTAATAATCTAGTCCAACAGATAATAATTGTTTGGAAACTGTTTTTAAACTATCAGAAGTTTCTTCAATAATCATGTTTTGTAATTGAATTATATAATATGTACAGAAAAAATTTATACAACATTGATATAACAATATTAAATTGCAGTATTTCATACTGTAAGAGTTGTAATATTATATAATTATATGCATGATATGTAAAAGTTTTATATCATAAAAATAACTTGTGTTATATTATTAGTTATTTCCACGTTATATTACTGCAAAAAACAGTGTTTACTGGACAATCATGTTTAATTGCTTGATAAGCAAATCTAGCCGCTTTAACGCGCCCAATTTTTGCGAGCTAGATCGAAGAAAAAAATAGCTAGATCTAGCTAGAAAATAGCTGAGTTGGCAACATTGGTATACTCTAATGCGACGTGAACATCTAGTCGCCATATTAGTTTCGATGACGCGAACGTATAGCCTACATTAGACGCAATGAGCGATGAACGATGAGCGATATCCAATTAAAAACTCTGCTTTTTCTCACGTAACGACGCAAACCAAAGCTCTCATTGGATATCGCTCGTCGCTCATCGTTTATCGTGTCCAGTATACAGTAGGCATATTGGAGCGTGTTGGGCATATTGAAGCTAGAGTTCCTCTAGTAAGAGTTAAGACATAAGACTGGAAAGACGCCATTGCCGAATATCATATCGGCAGGAAACAGCACAATTCCATCATGGTTGACAATTGATAATCCGATTTCGCGTTTGCGCCTTCTACACCACGAAACAGTTGCTCACACCAATTCACAAATTCACTACCACGTCGAAAGTATTATATTTGCAAATAGCGGCGTTTAAAGAGATTCGAAATCTGGCCAATTAGGAATTGGCCCTTTATGACTAGAAGGATTCTAATTGAAGCGTGCGAACATATCTTCGCTGTCTTCGTACATTCCTCACTCCTAAAAAGAGGCTGCGTTAGCAATATAGGAGTATTACATATATATGCCAGCAGTCTTTCTGTTTCTATAGTTAAAGGTTAGAGCATATTAGCTATGTTCAGCAAAACACAACAATTTTGCAACTGTTTATGATTCTCTGCTGAGATAGAATCATTCCTCTTGATCTAAAAATACATAATCCAAGCGCGAAGAAAACTTCCAACAGTTGCAAAATAAACGTTCTCCTGAACGCAGCCATTATTAGAATACGCGACGCGAACAAATCTATAGTATGAAGCGAGCCAATATCACATTAATCAAATTGGCTCATCGTCTGCTGACGTGATCGGACGTATTATTGCGTCATCATTTTTGAAAAGTGAGACCGGCTTCAAATGCGCAACTGAGTTTGTATTACTATTTTGAACTTTTGTATTCTTCATATTATTTTTTGTTATTTACCACATAAGGATCGCGGATACTCAATGGCTCAGTTTCAACTTATCTGGTTTGCGAAGCAATAAAAGACGAAGAATCACATTGATCAGAAGGAATATCAACTTATCACTTACAAATGTATAGGAAGTGATTGTCGATTGCTCAGTCAATTTTCGATCGCGTCGCGCGCATGCACGCGTGCAATTCGCACATACGAATAAATAAACGAACTAAAGTGAATATAAAGAGAGTGATGCCAATTAGTCGGAAGTCGCCATTTTATGTTCTATATCTATCGACACGGAGCAATAGAAAGGAATAAGATCTCTACAATTTACTGTGGACTCCGCAGCGGCACAAAAATTCGTGACGCTTCTATCGCTGATAATCTCGTTTATCCGATTGTGATGTGGAAGTATGACATTCATAACATTATTGAAGTAAGAATAATGCGAATTAAAAATGACTCAGTGAAAAATAAAAAGTAAATATGGTAAATAAGTGCTACATTATATTAACTTCTACCAATAGATAACAAGGAAAAAAGAAAACTTTTTTTCAAAACACTGCAGGTTATACAATTTTAAAAGTTTGTACGGTAATTATTGAGTTTAGCGTCTTCATCTCCAATGTTGATAAAATTATTAGGTGTTGGAATTAATTCGTAGCGTTTTTTAATGAAAGAATGTTATTTATTTCACATGAGCATTAAAAAATACATTAATGAAAGTACTTCCCATCACTTGTAAAACGCTACGAATTAATTCCAACACCTAATAGCTCATTCAACACGGTTTCGTACGAAATGAATGATGGCAAAAGAAATGTTTGCCCTGGATCAAGGTATTAATCGTTAAAGTTGACTATTCAGATTAGGAAATCTGTCACATCGATGGCGTAGACTGACATAAAAATTTTTTTTGCCGGTAAAAGGACATGAGAACATATAAGTGAAACCGGAATAAGTATTTTCTGCATCGATTTTTAAAAGGATTTTTAAGTGACTGAAACTAAACAATTACCTTCAATTCTTTCATTTCTGCAGTTTAAATATTCGTGCCACGAAAGACGGTCAGGTTTTCAACTATAACAGCGCCACTACCGGCAAAAAAAATTTGGAACCATTTTTGGAACGGAACCAGTGTTGCCAACTCTGAATTCTAAAATTCAACTAAATGCTTTACCAAAAAACTTCAGAAATAAGCTAAATTTTACAAAAAAAACTCTAAAAAATAATCTAAAAAAATAATTCATTAAATGAAGTTCAAAAACTCCGGAAATAAGCTTAATTTTACAAAAAATATTTTTATTTATAAAAAATATAAACGTCCTATATTGGATAAATACTTAAGTTTTGGTTTATAAATAAGTATAAATAATGTAATAAGCCTACTATAAGCCAAAGAAACTATAATTAATCGGTCGAATAAACGAGACTAAAATGCATTTTTATTATTAAAATACATATTTGTATTTATACAGATACTACATATTTATATAGTATACATATTTATGTAAAATATATTTTTTAAATATATAATAAACGAAAACACATTTTTATTACTAAAATATTTATTTGTATACATGTTTATGTAAAATATATTTTTATATAATAAACGAAAAACATTTTTATATTTTTTATGTTTATATATACATACAACAAAATGGTGTACATTATCTATTCAAAAATATGTAAAAAATGATGTAAAAAAAATATGTATAAAATAATTCAAAATATTCATATTTATGTGGATATGCATCCTTTGTTCCAATAATATTCAGTGTTTTCTCATCAAGATCATAATTATGACAATATTTGTCCTCGTAAACCATAACATGTCAAAATTAATGTCAGAATTAATCATTTTCAAATTTAATTTATTACAAGTTTTATTTTTTACAATGTTTAATTGGTTAAAAATCCTTTCAATTTCAGCATTCGAAAATTAAAATGTCAGAGCTAGATTGCAAAGATTCTCAAAAGGATTTTCTCCAACAGCGTTTCTGTAATTTGAAATCTCATGTCAAAATTTTGTCGTATCATTTACATTCTGCCATTTAATAAAATTTATTTCATATTGAGTTTCAATAGTATTTTGATATTTGGTTATTTGATATTGACTTTTAAACTCTTGACAAAGAGAAGTTATAGAAGTTTTTTGGCTTTTTCAATATATTATCTACGCTAAAGAATGAAATCTTTTCTAAAGTTTTTATATTGTCCGGTATTCTTTTTAATTCTGAATATAATTTATATGAGTTTTCAGTTCCAAATTGTGATTAATTATTCTAAATACAGCTTTTTCAACCGCTTTGACAACCATTAGGGGCTCCGCACAATAAAAGGAACAGAGAACAGAGAACAGAGAATAAGAATTTCAACTTATCAGAAACTATGTATTCCACAATGCATGATTTCTGGTAGGTCGAAATTCTTATTCTCTATTCTCTGTTCCTTTTATTGTACGGAGCACCTTACTTCACTAAAAACCGCGATTTTTAGTGGAATAGTACTTCTGAACATTTCACTTAATTTTCAAATAAATAATAAGACTTACCTGAAGGTCAATACTTATAAATATTTCGAAAAACATCTTATATTATATTACGTTTGCACAGTTATTGTTCAGATAGACAGGATGTAAACTTCGTAAACAAGAAATCTAGCTAATAAACGATTAGAATATATAATAAAAGGCTTGATTTTTAAATAAATAATGAGACTTACCTAAAGATCAGTCCTCCTCGCGATAGTGACCTGTATTTCATGGATCGATTCAATGTTATTACACGATATATATATATATATATATATATATATATATATATATATATATATATATACACTCAAAACATTTGCCGCGTGGAAAAAATGATGCGTTAACCAATCAATGACACATTTAACCCGATAAGGCAATTAGTCTCATGGTGGAAGGGATAACATGGTGTGTGCAGTTTATCACGCCCCTTTTGCGAGTCAAGATACCGTTCAGAACTATTATACTCCTCACTCCAACGAGCGCGTTAAAGTGAATAGGAGTATGCGCGCGAACAAATGTTGATAGCCTGGGTAGTAATAAAAAAAAAAACCTAAATGATGTGCGTGCGACGAAGACAACAACTAAGGTTGGCTAACCTGGGATCTGTCACCGAGCAAGCGAGAGAGCAAAGAAAGAGACACTTGTGAACTGCACACCATGTAATCTTTCTACCATGGTTAGTCTGCTTGTCGAGCGATTGATTGGTTTTTACGTATGAATCTGACCAAGCATTCGGCAATATGCCTCCAATCTAAAGCCTCGTTTCCACTAAGTGCGTCACGAGTCGCATTGTGAAAAACGCTCAATGAGAACCCTGACTCGACCTGACATTCTTACGGGAGTATCGTGACCAGTGTGAATTAGCTTATTTAAAAAATAAATAAGCTTATTTAAAAAATAAATAAGCTAATTCTGTTTTTAAAATAATCCAGAAAATCCAGAAAACATAATTTTTACACTCCAACTGATACGAAAATACGCTAAATCTATCGGAAAAAACGCTAAATTGGCAACACTGAACGGCTATGGAGATTTTAGCTCAGATCCTTATTGGTGAAAAGCTGGTTGTATAAAATTTACCTCAATGATCCGTTTTTCACTAATCAGCACTCAGTATCAAAATCAGTATCAAAACGCTGTTGTCTGTATGAGGATCCGGGGTTAGAGAAATAAACTTATTAATAAAGCGAGTTTCAATCGGTTAAAATTTATCTTATTGTAAGGTTATGGATAAGTTTACTGTTATTTCCATTTCCGTTAGGTCACGTAATCTAAAGCAGTATTCTGATTGGTTCATCGGCTTAAGTTTACACTTTACGCATACTGTTACAGGGTGCGTTTTCATTGAGCGTTTACTCATTGGCTTAAGTTCACATCTTAAGGTTACTGTTACAGAAATTTTGATTGCAACAGCTCTTATTCCTTTTGCTGGATTCACACTGGAACGTCGTATGACGCACGTTGGAGTTTAAATCCAGTATATGAATGTGATTGAGTTGCTACTACTACGAATGCTTCGAAGCATTTGATTAACCACATTTGATTAATTGGAAGAAAAAATTTTACTAATTGATCAATTAAAAAATGCTTCGAAACATTCGTTATGGCAACTCGACCGTATACTATGACGCAATTCTTCATCTTCGGGCTGCCGCACACAAAATTCCGCAATAGTGACCATAAGATATAAACTTAAGCTGATGAACTAATCAGGATATTGCTTTAGGTCTATGGAATCTAACGGAAATAGAAATAACAATAAACTTATCCATAACCTCGCAATAAGACGAGTTTCAACCAGTTGAAACTCATATTATGAATAAGTTTACTGCTATTTCCATTTCCGTTAGAGTACGTAGAACTAAAGCAGTCCTTTGGCTCATCGGCTTAAGTTCACGTCTTAAGATTACTGTTACAGAAATCTTTTGTCTGTGGCAGCCCTAAACTTTGAACCTACAATAGATTTTTAAGTCTTAAAGGAGAAATTTTATTTTTTGAGTAAAAAAAATCGATTTTTTTTAACGGAATATTATAGCATAAAATGTTAAAAAAAATATGTACAGCAAATTTTAAATCGAAATTTGTAAAATTAGCGAAGTTATAAGCAATAGGCCAATTCAGGCGCGCAGGTGTATAACTTAGCGCATTGAAATTTTAAACGCGTTTTTCTCGAAACAGCTTTTTCGCGACTGGTATGATATCTGCTTTGAACTGCATGTTGTGGAAACATGCAGTTTTCTTTTATCATACGATGAAAAAGAAAAATAATCCGTTATATACTTTTATTTTTATTGCAAAAAATTCAGTTTTAGAGCGAAATCGATGATTTTTTTTTATAAATCGCCATTTTCTTAATTATCAATTTTTTTATGCCTGTCATCAAACGATAACTATAATATATGTATTATGTAAAATTAAACGCTATCAGATTTTTATATAACAGGCACAATATTGATTCAAATTTAATTAAAAAAAGTAATTACATTTAAATATAGTAAAACAATGTTCCAAAATTCAAAAAAATATTGACTTTATACTTTGATAAAAGAAAAAAATTTTCTCAAAAAATCAATTTTTTTCGCCCAAAAAATATTCTCTCCTTAAGCCATAAGGAATGGACGAATCACAATCAATTATTCTTCTCGCATTCAACTGTTGGTCAATTTCTTATAACTTAAGACTTCAAATACTTATTATAGATCCAGGCCTGCCGCACATAAAATTCCGTAACGTAAGGTGTTAACTTAAGCTGATGAGCCAATCAGGATACTGCTTTAGATTACGTAATCTAAAGCAGTATCCTGATTGGCTCATCGGCTTAAGTTACACCCTACGATACTGTTATAGAATTTTATGTGCGCCCTTTAACGTTGTCTTCTTTCTAATTAATAGTAAGAATACTTAATAGCGGAGTCAATCAGCATTAGGCACATGCATTGGCGCCACTCTTTTTATACCCACTCTAAAACGAACGGACGTGGGATGCGCAGAGTAAAAAGGTCACAGCGCGTTGACGGATAACTCGTGTACGATATGGATTTTATCTCACCGCCGCGAAAGTAGGTCACGACGGCGACGTACGACGACGTACGGCGATGGCGATAGCGATGGCGATGATGGCACTGTGACTTGTGCGCACGCTTCGATTATCGATTGAACCACTTTACGCGCTCTTCGAGTGGTAGATAGTGTAGTAATTGAGAATCCATCGTCGTCATTGCTACTGCTGTCGCCGCGTACAGTAACAGTCGCGTAAAGCTGTATAAATGTTCTGAAATTTTACACGACGTACGTTGGAATTGATAGTACAGTAACGTATACGAGCGAGATTTCAAATCTCACTTCTCACGTATCGCGCGTGCGCGCGCGCGTCCACGACGTGAGCGAGCGAGACTGAGCAATGCAAGATCAAGCGATTCGTGTCGCTGCCACCGTCATTGCGACGGTGAAGATGCGGTGAAGTTTGCCATAGAAGAACGAGAGCTATCAGCCAGGCAGGCGGGCGGGCACAGCGCGACAGCGTCACGGAAATCGGCCATCTTGCTTAGTGCACGCTTAGCTCTCGTAACGTACAGTTGAGTTCGCTTCTGTCAACCACTCTTTTCGGGAGGTCGTGTGTGTGCGGGCGGTGGCAAAGCAGCAGCTCTCCAGGTGGTGCGCTGTAAGCACATCGGAGTCACAGCTGTGGAGAAGAGATAAAGAGAGAGAAAGAGAGTGTTGTGTGTGTGTGTGTGTGTGTGTGTGTGTGTGTGTGTGTACGTGCATGCGTGCGTGTTAATACGAGCGGTGTAACGCAAATTACGCGACGATGTCGGGCAACACGGGTATGGAACAGTTGATCCCGATCGTGAACAAGCTGCAGGATGCGTTCACACAGCTCGGTGTGCATATGCAGCTCGATCTGCCGCAGATCGCTGTGGTGGGTGGTCAGAGTGCGGGCAAGAGCTCTGTGCTTGAAAACTTCGTCGGCAAGTAAGTATCGCAAACTTGACATTGTATAATTGTGTCAATCTTCTCTAACAGCTTTGGATAACCGAACTTTTCATACAAATGGCATTATTCTCTCGATAAAGAAAGGGGGAGAGAGAGAGAGAGAGAGAGAGAGAGAGAGAGAGAGAGAGAGAGAGAGAGAGAGAGAGAGAGAGAGAGAGAGAGAGAGAGGAGAGAGAGAGAGAGAGAGAGAGAGAATAGTGAGTGAGTGTATCGCTCATAAAGAATGTAAAGAGAATCTCACACACACGGATGATATAGCAGAGACCCTCGTAATCTCGTGCGAGAAATATCTCAATTGTTACTTGTGACCACTTAAAGGCATAAGTACTCGATCGATCAACACTTCTTCCTGAATCTTTCTTATACCTGTTTTTCTAATATAGATTAACTTTAATTTTTATTCAATTACTTTTTTTAATTTTTCTTTAGTTCTTGTGTTCACGGTGCTGAAAATTGCTCTGAAATTTCGGATGGAGAAAGAAATAAACAATCTTATTCAAATGATCAAATTGTTCAAATATGATTTGTTCATTCTTTTTCACATTGTCGAAGCGATTTCTAATATCGTAATATTCAATTCTTAAGTAGATTTAAGAATTGAAAAATGAATTTTATCATCAAAGTCGTTGATAGAAATAAACATTTATACTTTTTTCTTTTCTTGCTCTCTTTTTCACGTTCTCTTCTCACTCTTTAAATTTTCCATGCAGATGTACGTTTTCCATTTTGAGCGTAGAAAGCGTAACGCAGTTGTATTTACGAGATCAGGATCTTTTTATTTCGATTAGTCTTCATTGCCGTTACGCAAGTGCTAAAGCGTACCTAGCGAAAACACGCGCGGTTTTTCGATTTCAACGCGACATCGCGCGTCGCTGTTGAGGAAGACCGTCAGACAATCGGTATCGTACGCGATGGCTTTTTATACTTGGCATAAAGCAAGGCAAACGGAGCAGAACGCCCACAAGGCGACCTGTCAAGTGTCTCCTTCGTGACATCCTCGCGGGAGTACTTAGAAACTGCTCGTTCATGCGCAAAACCGGCGGGCGGGATGATTCTTCGTGACTCCTCTGTAGCGAACGTCTGTCGTCATTCATGTCGTTCTCTGACGCTATTAAATGCATAATTGGCGATTATGCAAAAATATGTCGATATAAAAATAGTCAAAGAATAATGATTCACTCTTAAACCTATTTATATGATTTTTATGTATAATTTGTTTGTTAATTTGTAATATGTTTAATTCGGTTGAACGCACTAGTGTATATTAAAACGGTTGATGAACATTGATTTAATCTAAGTGCAAGTATTTTGAATTACAAACTCCATATTTTACTTAATAACACAATAAAATGTATTGACAATGGCCTTCCATCGAGGATTTAATCCGGATCAGAATGTAAGAACCAACCAACTACAGTCGAGTAGTTCCCTGTCGTTTGATTGTAACAGGAGAATACTCGAGGAGAATACTGTAGTTGGTTGGTTTTTACATTCTGATCTGGATTAAACCCTCGGTGGAAATTAGACCAATTTCATGGTTTAATTCGTTGTTTCTATATTTATATCAAATACATATCTTTACATCAATTTGTGTACAATGTACTTTAATATGCACCAGTGCACACTGAGTGCGTTCAATCGAATTCACTGTTTATCTTGCGACACCTTTTTAATGTTTAGTAATTTAAAGAAAATTATATTGCGCGCGTGATGGAAACATCTATATAAAGGAATTTTTGTTTAAGCCTTAAAATCTTTTACGACATAGTTGATTTGACATACCGTGTATGCATAAGCTACATTTGTTGAACTACATTGTCATGACGTATTGGTATTTGTTTTCAAAACAGAAGAATTGATTAATGCAGAATTTTAGCTTAACCCGAGAATAGTGATGATTTTTATATCCCAACAGAGAGAAAAATGAAGTAGTAATAGTAGTTTTCTGTATTGATCAGCAATTTATACCCATTTTTTTCTCCTTTTTTTTTTTAAAGAAAATATCGAGAAAATATATGTGAGGGTAGTTTGAAAAATTCTTGTCACAAATATCAAACTGCTATAATTTTAGACAAATTTGATCCTTTAGGGGCTCCGCACGATAAAAGAAACAGGGAACAGAGAACGGAGAATAAGAATTTTTCTATCAGAAACTGTGTATTTTACAATACATAATTTTTATATGTTGATATGTTGAAATTCTTATTCTCTATTCTCTGTTTTCTCTTTCATTTATTACAGTGCTATTATTAAAATTTCAGATAGATGCGTTCATTATAGTTTCTTTGTTTTGATCGTGTAGTGCTGGGTTCAAATTCCTACTCGAATGTCACTCAAATATCATTCCATTCTTGTTGTTTATCGAACATTAAACAAAGATAAAATGACACTCTGGGAGCATCCGGATAAGAATCCGAATACGTTCTAAAGCAACCAATGTTTGGTTCCATCATGGCAATATATTCAAATTTCTTCAATTGCATGTGAACGAGTGGCATTGTTATGGAAAAATTAAAAGTTGACTGCTTTACATGATCGAAATAAAGAAACTAATTGAACATATCTATCCAAAATTTTAATAGTAATTCTGTAAAAATCAAACTTGTCTAAAATTATAACAATTTGATATTTGTAGAAATATTATTTCTATTATAGGTCAGGTCGAGAATTTTTTTTCCAATTATCTTCGTATAAAGATCTCAAATCAAACATTATTAATTATAAAACAATTAATAATAGTATGTAATTAATAGTAACTTCTAATTGGAATGTAAAAAACATCCCAAGTGAATGTTTACCAAAAATATTATTAGGTGACTATTTCTAGTGATTATTAAAGATGTTAGAAACGAAAAAATTCTTGAGAGATAGAATACAAAGAATATTTAAGATAGATAAGGGGACACATAGACTTGGACTTTTTAGCTGAACTTCTTGTATCATTTATCTTTTTTATTTGTTTCTCTAACATGGAGAGAAAAAAGGAAGTACGAACCTTACAAAAAGTTCAGCTGAAAAGAACAAACCTTATGTATATTTTTATCAGATAGAAGAAAAAAGATATGTGAAATAAATGATTGAATCTTATTATTGTCTGTGCCTAGGTTATACGATGATGAAAGTGTTATTCCACCATGGTTATACATATCACAATCTATATTTATATTTAAATATATTAATTGCAATTATTTTAATAAATAACTAATTTATCATTATTCTCCAATAATTGCATATATAATTAATATTTGTATGAAATTAATGTTAATTAAAGTTAACTATAATAACGAATACTTACACTTTTCCAGAGATTTCTTGCCAAGAGGTTCAGGCATCGTGACAAGAAGACCTCTCATCTTACAATTGATTAATTGCCCAACTGGTGAGTCATAATGCATAGACCATATTACATTACTTTTCTTATTTCATTTGATATACAATACAAATCAATGTGAAATTATCTTACATATCTGATAATACTCTCGAAATCTGTTACTTTTTTAAAACCATATATAAAAAATGAATTTAAAGGATGTAGAATTCTCTCGTATATACTGGTAATATTATCTTATTAACTATTGACCTGTGCTCATGACAAATCTTTCTTTTAAGTAAGGAATGTATTAATGTCTAATGCATTTACTTCACTTATATGTCATTCTCTGTTTGAACTCTTCTTAAAAATGTTTTTATTATGTGATATTGATTATATTAAATGAATTCATAAGAAAAGTTATTGACATTTTATTATTGCATCTAGTAATAAATATAATAAAATGTAGTAAGATAAGATTAATAAAATTATTTTGCCTCTTGAACTTTTATCAACAAGTTATCACATATCCTGTATCATATACTTCCCTTAAAATTATGATAAACTGTAAATTGGACGTATCTCATTAGACAGAATATAAATATGATGAATATTAAGTATATAAAATATTATATCAAGTTTCAATTTTTTAATTTTATTCTTTTTCTTAAATAATAAATATCATTCCTGGAAATTAAAGTAATTTTTTCTTTCTTATGTACTTTCTTATTACAGAATATGCAGAGTTTTTGCATTGTAAAGGTAAGAAATTTGTAGATTTTGATGAGGTACGGAAAGAAATTGAAGGAGAAACAGACAGAGTGACCGGAAGTAACAAGGGCATTTCTAATATACCAATTAATCTCAGAGTATATTCACCCAACGGTAAATATAATAAGAAGCCTGTTTTAAAAAATAAATGATAATTGTCTTATTAATATATATTTATTTGTTTAGTCTTAAATTTGACATTAATTGATTTACCTGGACTTACAAAAGTACCAATTGGAGATCAGCCAGCAGATATAGAAGCCCAAATTAAAGCCATGATCTTTCAATTTATCAAACGTGAAAATTGTCTCATATTGGCAGTCACACCAGCCAATACTGATTTAGCTAATAGCGATGCTCTTAAACTTGCTAAAGAAGTGGATGCACAAGGTATACAGTTGCAATATTGGTATTAGTACTTATTTGAATTTAATATTATTGCATAAGGTATTCAGTTGCAATATTGGTATTAGTACTTATTTGAATTTAATATTAATGCACGGTATTATAAGGTGTTCGTACAATTGGTGTTATTACTAAACTGGATCTTATGGATGATGGCACTGATGCAAGAGATATTTTGGAAAATAAATTATTGCCATTGAGGAGAGGTTATATTGGTGTTGTTAACAGAAGTCAAAAGGATATAGAAGGACGAAAGGATATAAAAAATGCTTTAGCCGCTGAGCGAAAGTTTTTTCTCAGGTATACGCACGAATAATTCTGAAAATGACAAGGATGTAATTTTTTTTCTGATCATATATAACTTTTGTTTCATTTGTTAGCCATCCATCTTATCGTCATCTAGCAGACAGATTGGGTACTCCATATTTGCAGAGAGTTCTCAATCAACAATTAACAAATCATATCAGGGATACCTTGCCAGCTCTAAGAGATAGATTACAAAAGCAACAGTTAACTTTAGAGAAAGATGTCGAACAGTACAAACATTTCAGGCCTGATGATCCTGCAATCAAAACAAAGGCTATGTTACAGTAAGTGAATTTAAAATTTTATAATTTGAAAGTTTACAGTATCCTAGTACTCGTCTTCTATTTATAAAAATTGTATTGTAAAAATCACAAATGCGTATCTTATAGCAGAATATGTCACATAAATGTAATAATTAGTATGTACATATAAGTGTAATAATAACTGTGTACATATAAGTGTAGTAACATTTTTTTGATGAATATATTTTGTACTTTATGTCTTCACATATAAAGCAATAATCATGCAAATGAAATCATAGTTCTTCTTTATCTTTTCATTTTTAATATTGTATTTTTTATTTTATGGGTAGAGAGTCTTGAAGTTTTAGATCATTTGCTTTTCGTTTTCAGATCAATTAAAATATATATGTAGGTATCCTTGTGTTTGCTCTATTAATTTATTTAATCAAAATAGCTTTTATAATAGTTTTATTTAATCAAAATAGCATTTTTTGCCATTTGCATGAAATTTTAAATAATTGAGAAACTACAATTTTTTATTATGCAAATGCTTTTTTAAGAATGAGAAAATAAGATGATGGTATAAAACTATTCTGCTACAAGAAAACTAACAAATAAAATTTCTAACAAAAAATATTTTTTATCTCTGTGAAGTAATAAATTTTTATAGGAATATAGTATGATATTTCTATTATAAATTTAGTTAGATTGTGATGCAATAACAGAGATTACTTCAAATGTGTTTTTTGTTGTGAATGGTAGATAACATCAAGACTCTCTATCTATGTAACTAATATTTTATAACAGTTTACATTACACAAATTAATAGAAAAACATTTTTAAGGATGATACAGCAGCTTCAATCAGATTTCGAGAGAACTATAGAAGGTTCAGGTTCAGCACAAATTAATACTATGGAACTCAGTGGTGGTGCGAAAATCAACAGACTTTTCCATGAGCGTTTCCCGTTCGAAATTGTTAAAATGGAATTTGATGAAAAAGAATTAAGAAAAGAAATTGCTTTCGCCATCAGAAATATACATGGTGAGTTTCTTTTGATTTTATCGTCAATTGACAAAACAAATTAACAATTATATACATTTTAATATAATAGGTATCAGGGTGGGGTTGTTTACCCCAGACATGGCTTTCGAGGCAATAGTCAAAAAACAAATAAATAGACTTAAAGAACCAAGTCTCAAGTGTGTAGACTTAGTCGTGCAAGAACTTAGTAATGTTGTACGCACTTGTACAGATAGGGTAAGTCAAGGATAATTATAAGATATTAAAAGATATAAGAATTATTAAATTCCAATATTAAAATATGAGTTAATTATGCAATTTTTATGTGTTAATTTTTTAATATAACAGATGTCACGTTATCCCAGACTAAGAGAAGAAACGGAACGTATCATAACGACATACATCAGGCAGCGCGAACAAATGTGTAAAGAGCAACTGATCTTGTTGGTGGATTGCGAACTCGCATACATGAATACGAATCATGAAGATTTCATCGGTTTTGCGAAGTAAGTAGTCATTAAATATTTCATATTATTTGTTATATGTTATATTAGATTTCAAGTATTATTTACAGAGGTATACAGTAGCCACAGATACTTTCGGTTTTTTAAGTTGATACATCTAGTTCTTACATGTCGGTTTCGTTACATTTATGCTTGCTGCTGTTTTCTTATTTTATGTCAAATTTGATATAGCCACTAAATAGCAAGAGACGTTACATAATGCTGTTATAGTATTTAGACGAGATGTATGTTTCAAAAGACTGCTTTCTAGTTGAAAAAATCTTAGCAATATGTTCACGTGTATTGCATAAAGTTTTACAAAGTTTTTAAGATTCTTTATATGCTGTAGTATGTTTGTCATTTAAGATAATAAACTACTTACTTTTTAGAATATATATTTATTTCTATACAATTTAGAAAAAATAGTTTATTTAAAAACTATTTTTAGTAATTTTATGCTGCGAAAATTTGTTTGTACATGATGTCCAGCGGTCTTTACATATCCTTAGATCCTGGAATTATATTAGAATTTGTGTATTATGGAAAATTTTTGAAAAACTGAAATTTCAGGGCTGGCCTGGAATTTATAATTCTTTCATTCTTTAAAAAAAAAAAAAAAACAGCGTGAAAAAAGAAAGAAAAAAATAAAAAGTTATGTTTAAGTATAAATCTTTTCTTATAAAGATGCAATAAGTTACCAATAAAAAACTTGAATTTAATATCTAAAATAGAATATAGTAGACAAATCGTTTGTGTTGACGAGATATTCGTTTGATATTATTTATAAAGCAAAATAAATAATATTGTTTCCAATTTGTTAACGTTTTATTCAATCGTATAAAATCCTAATTTCAATACAAAGCATATAATATTGCACGAATCGATGAAAATTAATTAAATGAAAATTGATCGATGGATAAATCCTGAAAAAACCAAAATGTTTATCTGGAATGTCCTGGAATTATCCTTAAATTGACTAATCAGATTTTGCTGGACACCATGTTATTATTTTTAAACATATATTAAAGTTAAGATTAAAGTAAATTGAAGGATAATAATTTATTAACAAGAGATATTCTTTCTAAGAACATTAAAATTTTAAACATTTTTGGAGAAAATAGAAAGCCGTACTACACGTGATTAATATATCAGATTATGTTTGCTTGCTATTTTTTTATTCAAATTATCAATGCATATACTTTCACAGTCAGTGTATGTCTTGCTAAAATCAGTTCACATAGCAATCTACAATCACATTAATATTCTCAGCTTGTCCTTCCTTCAAGGCCAGAGACCGCTCTAGAATTTGACAAACAATAAACTTTAATATTTTTACTCACACATGCGCGCGCGCGCACGCACACACACACACACACACACACGCGCGCGCGCGCGCACGCACGCACACACATGCATCCACGCGCGCGCGCGCGCTCACACACGCTCACACACACACACACACATGTATAACTATACTAAAATTATACATGTATAAGTATAAACTTTTATGAACTCTTCTGAATATATTTTTTGTTTTAGTAGTACATTCACTTTTATTTCTATATTATGTATAATTATAAGATAGAGCGGGGCTATTTCATCAGTTTCAGCTTTAAAGTAATATGGTACGATGGTAAACAATATCTCTACAACGTGCTTATAATTACGTTATATCGTATAATTACGTTTAATCATAATTGTTTCTTGAAAGCACAAGCACAATCTTTAAATAATTAACTTTTGCTGTTCCGAAACATAAATATCGCGAGAAATGAACGAAAAAACTCCGCTCTATTCTATATTAAATTATAAACAGGGTGTCCCTGGAAAATAATTGGGATTATTTTCATATGTAAATAGAGCGGGTTAAACTGAGTCAACGAGTAACAATAGTTAACAAGTTATTAAAAATTGCCGAATAAATCAAAAGACCCAGCTCCGATGATATTTGATCTATGTTGTCAAGATCATGACCCTTAGTGACCTCAGTTTAGTTAGTGATCGTCCTTCCTTTAAAAGTTACTGTAGTCAAGAAAGTTTAAAAAATAACTTGTTACGTCAAATCCCCTTTATTTCATGGGAATCTTTATTTTACGGGAATTAGAAAGATTGATGCTTTATCGCGCGTATCACAACTTGAACGCATTCGGATTAAATTTCAAAACAAGTCTATGGTCGAACGCAATGACTCTGCTTTGAAACAGTGCGACCGTGGTCCGTTTTTAGATCAAAGAAATTATTCTCTATGACTTGGATAGGATCATGTGATCTTATAAGACGAAGAATGCGATCAAGAATTTGAATAAATTCATTCAATTAATCTTATATAACTTTAGATTTAATAAATTCTATTATAATATATATAATTTAAATTTCTTAAAACTAAAATAAGTTTACTTAAATATCGTCTAGTTTAGTATAAAATGTTGTGTTGTGTTTCGCGCATGATTTTATATTATTTCGAAAGTTTCTGAACAGGATCTTGAAAAGTGTAATTATAATTTTGACTTATCTCCTGTTCATTATTCACATAAGTTCTTTCAATTAAGCTGGAGAGATTCAAACGTTTGTGCGCATAAATTGTGATATTGTGTTTCTAAATCAGGAGAGGGAGAGACTAGTTCGGGGTATAAAAAATGGATTGAAACGGAGAAAGATTCATGGGTTTCAGGGTCTAGGATTATAATTCTTTGATTAGAGGAATATAGAAAGGTAGGCTCTGATTATTTGAAACTCGAAAGATTTAGGAAGTTGAAGATTTGGAGGAAATAATTCTTCTAAATCATTTTAATTAGAGATTTAATTAGAGATTTAATTAGAGATGTAAATTTGTTCATTTGTTGGAAGGAGAAACGAATTTATTTTCAGAAGGTTTAAAGGTGGATGACTGGATAGATTTATGTAAGAGGAATGATCATTTTGAGAGAATTCAGGGGAAGTTGACGAGATGTTGATAGGTGAGATACTATTTGATTTTATGGTTGGAGAGTAAGAAATTTCGAGAGGAGAAAATTAATTCTAACCGAGAAGTGAAACTAGTGGAGAGAAGAGTTTTTAAATTCGTTCTCAATTTGATTTTCTACTTGTCTTATTATTTGTAATAAATTACATCTTTTCGAGGTTTTGGCTGGACGGCTGGAAAGTCGTGTTTGTTGCTGTCTCTCCGCCTGTTTATTTCTCAAAATTTTATTTAATCTTTGGGAGCGCACTGGAATTTTTTGAATTTTTCAAATAGACTATCTAATGAGTTGAGTTGCTTTAAACTTACTTTTCGGTGACTTATGGTCTCGTTTAGTCTGCAGCCTAATCCAAAAATTTAATCACAGGAAGGACATCCCTCTGTCGGATCTTTACAATGGACGAACCGTCCTCGGTAATCAATTCACCCAAATATGTATTCTCAAAGAATCAAATTACTAATTAAATGCTCTTTCGGATCTGATCATTGTGCATTTCACACTTAATTTATATTATGAGTTTCTTTGTCTTTGATGGGAATAATCAGGAGGTGGGGGAATCAATTGTTCCTGTCATATAGATTGATTCTATTATTAACTTGAAAATACTCCATCGCCGATTTCACTTGCGGTATTAGATACTCGATCAATCTATTAGGTATCATCCTTTGACTTCTATTACTAATCTTTCTACATTTGACACTATAATCTCCAATTATAACAAGATTGATCTTCTTTTTCAATTAATTCTTACAAGTGTTTTCGGCTCGATTGTAATATTTTCGTGAAAGAAAAGAATCGTGGAGTCCTCCGGACACATCTCATTTCTGCTATATGCTAGAGTACTAGCAATTATTCTATATCCTCCTCTCTAATGTAATAATTTTCTATGCGAAATGAGGTGCACAACACCTTCTCCTTTGTGTAGAGTAATCAGACTGTCCACGCGAAATGTCCTATGCCCCGAGATAGGGAAGGAGAAATAGGACCTCGCTTTCCATGGAAAATTGTACACCCGGAAGCAGGAGGGGAGGTGGAGTGAAAGTCATACGAACAGAAAGTGGAAAACCCGTATCAGGGAGGACTCGCTTTGCGTGAAAAGTTGAAAACCTATGTGAAATAGTATCTACAATTGTAGATCGTTTCGTCCTGTAAAACAGTAAACTTTTTTTCATTAATAACTTTTAAACGAAGGATTAGCATCAAAACTTGTTAAATGTCATTCAATATATGTCAAGATCAAGATTATCGAAATTGGATCCTCTTTTGTTGATATTAATCAATCTCCACATCAATCATTAGTTCGGCCTATTGTCGAATGCAAGCAACTTCGATCGTTGGGAATACTCGGAAATGAGAAGACGGATTGGCTGAATTGGGGAGCGAAATGGATCCAGACGAATAGATTGTTGGAGTTTTCTTTTTCATGAGTAAAAGATACATAAAAAAAATTGCTGAAACAGGAGCACCTGAGGAAGACTGCGAAAAGCTACTGACAGTCAAAGCAACCAATGAAACGTGAAACAAATTAATCAGAACGAAAGAGTTGACAACAATAAGAAAAGACAAATTGAAAATGAGCATAAACCTTCTCATAAGACATATGCTTCTCAGAGTATATTTACATAACTTCGGACTCATCGAGCAGAAGAACTGGTTGTGTGGAGAGGAAAGCGAGGTCAGTTTGCACATCGCTGCCCTCTGCTCGTCTGTAAAAGATATGTCTGTAAAAATTTTGTTGCTATATGTTTATTAGATAGAATATCTAAAAGAGAAGAAGATGAGCAGTCTCATAAGTAATACTGTGCTAGATTGAACTGATTAATCTTGAAAAGCAGGGATTGACAAAGGAATTTTTAGATTTAGATCATGTTAACGACGACTATTTATATTCCCACCCGCTTATTTTACTACTATTACTATTACTAGCCCGGCCTATCTCGAATGCAAGCGCACGGTGAGATACAACTCCGATCGCTGCATCCCACCGTGCGCTTGCTTTCAGCGATAGATCGCGGCCGAACTAATACAATTTTTAATAATTTTTAATAATTAACTATTGCGAGAATTGAAAAATCAATAAAAATTTTTAGATTCTCTTAACTGAACTAATAAATTAAGATAAAAATGGGCATGCGAGAATCATTGTCGAACACAAATTATCAAATATAGATAATTATTTAATTTCCATTTATTTTATTTCATACGTTTTGACTCCTTTCCGGGCCATCAGTGAACATCATTAAATTTTCTTGAGTATGTTTCAATTCTGTTCTGGTAGCTCGAACACATGTATACTAGTATTATAGATGAATGTTTTCTTTGCATTACATGTATTATTCTGTGAAATGCTAACCTTCCATTATTCTCTTTTTATTGCTTTTTAATGTTCGAACTTAACATCTCGGAGTCGGAAAGCGTAGATCAATTAAATAATTAATCAATTAAATTAATACGTTGCTTTTTGAAAACTTCACTATAACGTTATTAAATAATAGTTTTATACATAATCTGTTTATATTTAAGGACGAATTTTATTCCATTTGAAATCATGATTACGACTCATTCTGTTTTTTGTGATCATTAATTGTGAGTTTGAATTTTTATTAATATAGTTGCGGTGTTCCGCAATCTGTTTTCAAGTGCTTTCCGCCACTTCTGTTTAACATAGGATGCGTCACAATCATTGCATTCAATTTTGTATACATTTTATTTTGTATATTTTTGTATACAACTTTTTATCTGTGTCTGGCAAAATATCTTTATGTCCTCTTATAAAACATGAAAGTTTGTTTATATTAAAAAAGGAAAATTTTGATTTTGTCTTGGATTACTTTTCTGAATTTATGGCTCCTTTGGGATATATGGTATAATAAACCAAAAATTTCTTTTCTTTTCTTCCTTATTTTCGTTTTCAGTTTGGTTTAGAAAAGAGAATCTTATTTTAGAACGTACATATGAGAACATATGAGATCGTACATATGAGAACACAATTAATACTAGAAATTAAGTGCCTATAACGATCGAAGCTGGATCTTTAATGCTTAAATAATTCAATGTGAATTATGTATACAAAGTGTCCCAAAAAGATCGGGACACTTGAATATCTCGGAAAATTTTACAGAAAAATGTTCCAAACAAAAGTTGTAGGATTCGAAAAATCTATTTAATGATATTATCAATTTGATTTTGGGCGGCGTCGCTAAGGTTAAGGTCACATCGATTTTTTTAATAGCACACCCTATTTTTTATTCCAGACTTTAATAGCTGATATCAAGAGCTTTTCAAAACACTACAATAAAGTCATTTTTTATAAGTCAAAGCCCTTGGAGGTTGTACCTCTTATTTTCATTTTTGCATAAGTTAAGTGAATTCGATAGACTGCACTAATACGCACTAAGTGCGAACTTTTTCAGTGTCACGCATTCGACTTGTGCGCACTGTATCAGTGAGTTAAGATTGTCGTATTCGACAAATAAAAACTAACCCAGTGTACTGCTAAATTTATATTTAGACCAACCGAATGAACTGAACGAGAAATATTGCACTGACGTTTCTGACAATACAATTTGCATAGCACTAAAGTGATTCTACACTTGCACTATGTTAGGGCAGCACTAGAACAGAGTCAGTGCATGTGTGCTGAATTCGTGATAAGCTGAATAAACTTGAACTTATAAGGTATGTGTTACGAAAAAGAAAAAAGAAATAAATAATAAACTTTATTTTTCAATGTAACATTCAAATAAACAATTCAATTAAACAAATTAAATTCATTATTACATTAAAATTGTTCTCTTTTATTATTTATTTTTGTTAACTATTATTAATTTTTTAATTGTCTTTATAGTTTTTATTATTCGATCTAATAGTGTCAAGTGTTTATTTTAATTTTTTGTGGTAACACTTGAATGGACAAGATGATGCAATTTTGTAATAACGTTTTGAATAATGTTTTAAAGAAGAATTAAATAGCTACTACTTTGTTTCGAACAGAAAATATTTTTTAATGAATTCCGATATAAAAATTTTATATGTATAAGAATTAAAGGCATTTGGCTCGGAATAGTTAGAACCTTCAATAGGAATGCAAATATTACAATACTATTCAGGATGTCCGGTAAGTTTTGACAAAGCGCTCGTACATAGATAGAACAGACTGAGTCGAAAGTCCTCTACCGGACACCCTGTATATAGTTAAGTTTTATTTCGTAGCGAGTTTTACCCCCCCCCCCCCCCCCCCCCTCCTCGCCAAGAAGTGTACAACTTACCATGCGAAGTGAGTTTCCACCCAGCCAAGGGATGTAACGACTTTTTATGCAGATGGATCTTGCTTTGCGTAGAAAATCGAATACTCCTAGGTAGGGAGGAGTTTGGGTGGAACTTACTTTGCATGGAAAGTCGTACACTCCCAGGTAGGGAGGAATTTGGATGGAACTTGCTTTGCGCGTAGAAAGTCGTACACTCCTAGGCAGGGGAGAAGGTGGAGTGGAACTCGCATCGCGTAGAAGCCGTAGAAAGTCATATGCCTTTAGTCGGGAGGGGGGGAGGGATGGGATGGAGCTCGCTTCGTGTGAACAGTCGTAAAATATATTTTAAAGCAGAAAATTTTTGTTTTATATAGTTGAAAGAGACATCATTTTTCAAAATTTTTTGTTAATAACTTTTTAACGAATAAGGAGCGACAACTAAAACCTGTTGGAAGTCACTCAGGGTCATAACCTTGATAACGTCAAGATCAAGATCATCAAGATGGGTCTTCCATCGGCATATTTATAAAGATAAATTTGTACTGATATCACATTTTATAGTGATAAACGCCTTCTTAGAAACACCTTATTATTGATTTCAAGAAATTGATTTTCATGTTTGGACGAAATTTGAAGGGAGCCGAAATTGGACCTTATAACTTATTGACTCGTTTTCTTTGTGATATAATTTTTATATAGTGAATTTTAAAGGAAAATAAAGATATAATTACTTGAATTGGTAAAAATGTCAAGACGGCGATCATCCATATTTTCCGAAGAATAATAATTAATTAATACCATCATGTAATTTGTTGTATGTTAAATTTTATGTATATTTTTGTTTCCATTCGATTTTAATATTACTACTACTTATCAGATTTGTTATTTTATATAAAACAAAATTAAATTGTAAATAAATGGAGATCGAAGTCGAATAGATCGCTTTGTCATTTTTTAGTTTAGTTAACAAATACCAATGTATTATATAATTTCGCTTCTATCCACTTCCTTTTGTTAAGTATTAAGTTATAATATTATAAATCAATGAAGATAGAGGTGAAATAAATTGCTTTGTTATTATTATTTTCTTTGTTATTTTAACTTAGTTAATAAATATATAATGTATAATTTCATTTTCGTTTGATCTTTTGTTAAATATTAATTATAAACAAATAGAAATCGATGACGAATAAATCGCTTTTTATTATCATTTTCTAAGTTAACAAATACGCGTATAATTTTGTTTACCATGCATCGCTAACGCTTTTTGCATCAATACGTTAGCGCACTTTCGCGCCGAAACATCTAATAGTACGTTCTGGTTGGATGAACATGAACTTAATGGTAATAACGACGACGTATCATAAAATGTTTCACATCGGGACTTTGCGTCGCAATAGTAGGGCACATAGAAAAAAATTAAGGCTTTTATTACATAATTCGAGTGAAAGCTATCGATTGAGTGTATATAGCATTTGATCGGTTTAACCATTATTGAAATCTAATAATCTCGATCCCCCGCAACTCATAGTCTCGCGTAAAGGAACATGATAGTATCGCTGCAATTGTCTTAGCGCCAAGAAACACTATCATGTTTCCTGATAAAAGAAACGTTCTGTTTGTCATGCTGATTGTTATACTTTTTTTTTTTTGGTTGAGATGCTCAGAGTGAAAATTCAAATACTTTCCAGAAAATGTTTGTTTATGAAACTAATCGATTTCAATTTTATTTTTATTATTAATTATCGTTAGATCTAGAAAATTCAAAATTTGGCCTCTAATTTCCAATGTAAATCGCCCTTTTCTCCAATCATAGTAGAGATAGTATTGAACAAATTAGAAGAAAGGGCATTATAGATACTAGGAACTATTTTACGGAACTATTTTCTTATTTAAGATATATAGATGATATTACCACAGCGATTTCTTTAAAGTTCAAGAAATTTTAAATATCTTCAATTTTATTCTTCTATACATTCTGGACTCCAATTCGTATTGGAATTCATCCTTAGTTTACTATACCATACATTCTAAAGGTGTTAAATAAATTTAGAAGGGCAGTCAAAGACAGAAAATCAAAATTTTCCTGTTTTTAGTATGAACAAACTTTCATGTTTTATAAGAGGACACAAGGATGTTTTGTCAAACTCAGATAAAAAGACTGTTGTATACAAAATTGAATGCAATGATTGTGTTACCCATCCTATGTTAGAAGTGCTGGAAGGTACTTGAAAACATGGATTATGGAACACTACAACCATATTAACAGAAATTAAAACTCACAGTAATCACAGAGCATAGAATGAGTCACAATCATAATTTCACACATAAAAATAATTTACACAGAACGCTATCTAGGGAGAAAGATTAATGTTACATTACAAGAAATGTTACATATACAAAAACAGGGAAACAACAATCTTAATTTAAAGGCTGATACAAAATTCCTACATTATATATACGTAACTTCACTAAACAAAATGTAACTACAAATTTGTTCTTAAATCTAAACAGATTCTGCATAAAAATGAATTTAAATGTTAATAAGACTTGAAGTGTTCGAAAGATAATATATTAATTTAAATCGATTAATAATGTAATAATAGCCTTTTAATGAGCCAACACAGGATATCAGTGTGTAAAATTAATTTTATTTTGTGCAATTGATAACAAACGAAAGATAACTCAACGTTTCGATCTCAGGGGGTCGATCATGTACTTTCACATGAAATTTTTCACATTTTATTTTTCACTTTTCATTTTTTATTCATTGAGATTTCATGTGAAATTTCACAGCGATTATGTATGTAGGTTAGGTGCGTTGGCTTTAAGCTAATATTCATAATCCGATTTTATTTCAAATTAATAATCTGTCTCCCGAGAGATTACGAGTATTAATCTTATAAATATAATAATAACCTATCAGAGAACAACACGATCGGATTGGATTTTTATTGCTTTTAGTAAACTGTACATACAAGTGATTTCGAATATGTACGTACATCATACGTACACGACACACATATACACAAGTCATATAATACATAAATTCAGAGAAAGAAAATTAAATATAATCAATAAAAATGAATGTAATTTATATTTGTTATAAAAATTGAGTACAAAAAGTTTGGATATTTTATTTTTTATATTATATTTTATTATTTGTTCAAATTCCATATTACTTTTAATACTTATTATCGATTTTTATAAGATAACCTAAAAAGTGATTTTTTTATATATCTCAGAAAATAACTCCCAACTTTGACAAAAAAAAATTATTTTTATATATGCACATACATGTATAATTGTATATGCATAGAGTGCTTTCGCAACCTACACATCAGTAAGTCGAGTTGCCTATCTATCCATGGACAGGGGCACGCTTTACTGGTAATGCAGAATAAGATTAGATCTCAAGAGAGTCAGGGAATGAGACAAGAGAAATTTTTATTCTAGTATGGTATAGAAACTTTTCACTTTTCACGTTTCTGCCATAGGGAAAAAGTTACGGGATCGACTCCTAGGTTTGGATCTTCTTTAGTACAATAATAAAGAATATAAAAATCAGAATTTTATGGAACAACAACTTCATAGTCTTACAAAGCTTTTTAATTTCGAGTTAGTATCATTTTTTTAGCGAAACATTAAGCAGTATTAGCGTGATATTTTCACATGTGTCACCTCAATATTAGTCCATTTACATCGGTGCATTAAATTACTAAATTTACTAAACATTAATTTTTTAAATATTGAGAATGATTTGAAGTAAATCGATGTACGTGTACGAATATTATACGGACATTATATTTTTTTTATATTAAAAATGGACTTTTAAATATATCCATTATTATACCAAGTACCGCGCTGATTCCTGTTTCTCCTTACACTCTTGTCTTTAATTTGTTAAATATTAAGGGGAGTTCTTTAACATTAATTATTATTCTCATTATTGTTTAAATCACGCTGGGTGAAAACATGCGTGAATCACTGCATTATTCCGCTTTCGTTAGTGTGCGGGAATGCACCGCGCGGAAAGATTCGAGTGAGAGAACGACACACGGTTGATATGATACACGACAGTAAAGAGAACTCCGTTTCTTTATAATTTAACAAAAGAATTTTCTTTAATATGCACAGTTACAAATTCAGAAAATATAATTAATTAAATATTAGATTAACAGAATATTAAATGCGGTCACCTTTTCCAAATTGTATTTGGAATCGCGGTGATGGAAAATCTCGGCGATTTTCTTGGCACTTCTCGAAAAGATCTGTCTTATAGCGGTTTTCACTAAGCGGTTAGCACGGCGGTTTTACGAAACGATATAGTAGCGAGACTATGACTCTAAGAACTCTAAGAAGGAGGAACGGCGAGATTGCATTTATTGCTTTCGGCCTGGGCTTTCTTCTTGGGAAAAATCCAATAAAATTTTGCCACAATCGTAATTATTACGTGGCATTAGTTGTACAAAATTGATTGGCGCTTTGGATTCTTTTCTAATGACGTTCAACGTAACAGTCATGCGCGACAGAAAATCCGTACGTGGGATTGATGACAGCGCGTGACGTATTCGTCGGAGCGCGGCGCTCGCGTGCGCGAATTGAATTGTTCTAGAACTTTCGATTGTCCGTTGCCGGTGCCTGTTTGCGTGTACCGAATTGTTTTAAAAAGACCAAAGAACGACGAATCCCTGACTTTGACGAGAATTAATTCAGGCTCGAGATGAAATCACGAGCTCACCTTATGCGTGCGTTCAATAACAATTACTGTCGGTCGATCGAAAGAGTTCTTACTTTTTTTTCCGAATTACCGATCTCAAACAGTTAGTTTTTTTTAGTTTTGTTTATCATGTATTCGATAGTCATCCGGTTTACTTATTGAAATCTTGGATTAAACATCGGAAAATTGTGTATCGTAACATTAAAAAAATTAAATTTATTAGGTTCTGCATTCAGAATAATGTTATACTACAACATTTACATCGCATTAAAAATTTTAACCTGTTGTTACACCATTTCCACTCTTCTGCGAAATTTAGTCACATGAAAGATCTTTATATTATGAAACTGTTAAAATTAGAACTTAACGATACATACAACCTATTACATAATTCAAGGACAGAAATTTTTAACTTGTCACGTAACATATCTCGATGTCTCCCATTATATTATGTTTGTAACTCGTTTTTTCACAAACAAAAGAGGCTATTCATTTTTTTATACCAAAAAAAGAGATAGATTACAATAGAAAATGAATTGACTACTTCCTATACATAAAAAACAAAAGTAATATTCAACACATTGATTATCACACATTGATTATATCAAATACCTTACACGCATTTCAAATCGATCATTAGGGTCCCTCTACAAAACAATATACAATAGTTTTTGATAATATAAAAATCACTCAATCTTTTTTCTTTCATGAAAAATACTGTCTCTTCTTCTTTAAAATCTCTTAAGGATAAATGGTAAATCAATTTGTCCTCTGTACAGATTCTCAAAAAAGTTCAACATTTATTACAGTTAGGCGAAATTTTTCATTACCTTTCACTAATAAAAAAGATACGATATTTGAATTTATAAAAAACATTGAATGTAAATAACATTAAAAGGTTTCCCAAGAACACTTAAACAAACATCAGACGTTTTTTTATTCCAATCATTAATAACAGGTCCACAGAAAAAAGTGCCCTGTGCTGGGGTGAAGACCCAGTTACTTTTATATATTTGAGTCGTTGAATACGAATCTGATATAAAAATAGGATCATCCAGAGCAAATTTTTTAATCTAGAGCGAAAAAATAATTTAAAAATGGGAAAAAAGGGTCATTTTTTTCTCTAGATTAAAAATTTATTCTGGATGTCACATTCGTATTCAGCGACTCAAAATACATGAGAATAATAATACATGAGTCTCTACCTTAGCACAGGGTACTTTTTTTTTGTGGACCTGCTGTGTAATCTTTCTATTTTTTCCTTACATAAGAATTGTATTGATGACATGTTGATCAGCTTATTTTCCTTCACTAAACATTTTTTTAAAAAACAATTCGAATCTAATTGTTACAAAAGTCAACAAAGGCAACATTACGGTTGTATTAGATAAAGATTTAAACAAACAAAAAATTAATGAAATGCTTAATGACAAAAACAGTAGTTAACAAAGATCCTAAAAAAATGATCAACAAACTAAAAGAGTTACTGACAAGATGGAAAAAATTGAACTACATCTCGGAATCTACGTGTAAAACGGTTTTTTGTAATAATGTTTTTGTGATAGTGTTCTTTCGAGAGTCTCCCAAAGGTACATAAACTGAATTGTCCGTCTGGGATGATTGTATCTATTGATAGTTCTCTTTATACATTTGCAACGTTCTTACACAAAATAATTGTATTTACTAAAAATATACCACAGCCACGAAACCACATCAATAATAGTTATGATCTTATTAACAAGTTAAAAAATACACATATTGACAATGACTATTGCTTAACTTCTTTGGATGTGGTTCCGCTTTTTACTAATATTCCACTGAACTTGGCCATAAAGAATATTGAGAAAAGATGGAATTATATCTCGGAATGTTCCAGTGTTCCCAAAGATGAATTTTTGTTAGCAATTCAGTTTTGTTGTTCAGTTTGTTCTTGAATCTATTTTTTTATATTTGATGATCAAATTTATAAGCAAAACTTTGGGACACCTATAGACCTCCCCATTATCATCGGTTATCGCTGACCTTAAAAAAAATATACTTGATAACATTTTCCGATCAAGTTTTTTTTATCGTTAGGTTGATATTATGATAGCGATTTCTATTACACAAATCGGTAATTTTCAAAAAATGTTTAATTCTATACATTTAAGGTTTACAATTGAAGTAAGGGATAACAAAATTAATTTTCTTGACACAACCATTTTTATTCATAACAAAAAACTAATATTTGATTGGTATCAAAAATCGATTTTCTCAGATACATATCTTAATTTTTTATCCAGATATCCTCTCTAACAGAAAAAAGGCGTGATCATAGACATGATTGATAAAGTGTTTTTCCTTTCTGATCCAAAATTTCATTAAAAAAATTTGAATTTATTGTTAGTATTTTATTAAATAATGACTATCTTCTGGATTTCATTTTTAATATAATATTTCTAAGAAAATAAAATATTTTATAAAAAATAGTAACATGATAATGATGACAAATTATAATAAAAAGAATCTACAATAAAATTATATGGTTTACGATATTTTTGTTAACAGATATTTTTGTTATCTCAGATAAATTTAAAAGGATTATAAACAATATAGTATTTAAGATTGCATTTTACAGTCAATAAATTTCACAGTTTAACCAAAGTGAAAGATCTATTACCTACCATTTCAGAGAAACATTGTCTATAAGATTGCCTGCAAAGACTGCGAAGCTTCTTATGTAGGATAAACTGCTGGTCGACAATTACACACACGTATTTCTGAACACCGAAATCACATTAGAAGAAAGATGTCTTCCCATTCGGTCATTACAGACCACAGGTTATAATTTGACCAATTTGAATTCCATTGGGACAGGGTGCAAATTTTGGATATAGAATGAAATTACAACAAAAGATTAACATCCGAAATGCTACATATAAAAACACAAAAAAAATGTTTAGACAATTGTTTCGGATCGGTACTTGTATTGGCGGTGACACGTGTTATTTGTCTCTGTGTAATCGAAGAGTGAACAACTGTTATATTTTGATCTATTCATTTGATGAAAAAATTTAATTGGATCACTCTTATTACTTCATCTAATTACTCAAATAAATATTCAATTGGTTGACTACTGTATGTGTATGAGCAAATTGCATCAATTTTGAGTCAATCTACTTTTTCCTTATTGTTTCTTTTTTAAAAAAATAATTTTATATATATCCTTGACATTCTCATTCTTATTATAGTTTCACTTTATAAGAATTACTTGTTTCTTCCAGTAAACTGGAATGAATGTATGGAATCTCTTTAATATATTAATGATGTTGGCATCATGGTTGATGCACTACTTGTACAGGATAGAATTATGTTAATTTCCATTGAGAATTACTTGAAGTAAGTCGAAACGCGTATGGACATTATACGGATATTATATTCTTTTATATTAAAAATGGACTTTTAAACATATTCATTGTTATACTTGCGCACTAAGTGTCGCGCTGACTCCTACACTTTTGTCTTTAATTTATTAAATATTAAGGAATCCTTTAACAATTAATTATTGTTCTTATTATTATTTTAAATATTGAATTTTTTATATTGATTATATTGATTATAAAATTAAAGTACTATTAATTCGTTAAAACTTACATTATAATGTTGTGTGGTACATAATTAGAGATATCAACATTCACTTATCATGGATCAAATAAATATTCTATATTGATTGATGTTGCGAGAATATTATTAAATCCATTGGTTGACCATCATTTGACCGATGTAATCATGCAGTTGTAAATTATTTAATTGATCCTGCTTTCTGACTCTAAGATAGTAAATTCGAACATATAATTTAAAATTAAAAAAAGATAATGGAAGATTCCACAGGAATAATACATTTAATGCAAAGAAAACATTCATCTGTCAGTGGCGTGTTTGAGCTGTCAGAACGAAGTTGAAAAACATATTCTCATTTCATTCTTGAAATTTGATGATATTCACTAGTGGCCCGAAAAGGAGCCGAAACGTATGAAATAAAATAAATAGAAATTAAATAATTATTTACATTTAATAACTTATACATTGACAAATTGCGCGTAACTCTTATATGCCCATTTTTATCTTAATTTATTAATTTAATTAAGAGAGTAAGAATTCTTATTAATTTTTTAATTTTTATAATAGTGAATAAGTTATTAATTACTAAAAATCGCTATATTAACCCGACCGCGATCGCTGAATCCAAGTGCACGGTGAGATGCAGTCGTCCAGCGATCGATATTACATCTTATCATGCACTTACATTCGGCTTACAGGCCGGGCTAGTAATAGTAGTAAGATGAGCGGATGGAACTATAAATAATCGCCTTTAGCATGATCTAGATCTAAAAGTTCCTTTGTCACTCCCCGCTTGTTTTTGAGGTTAATCAGTTCAATCTAACGTACTGCGTACTAAGCTTATGAGATTGCTCATCCTCTTCTCTTCTAGATCTTCGGGCTTAATAAACATATAGCAGCAAGATTTAAGTAATATCTTTTACAAGCAGAAGGCAGCGGCACAGGATGTGCAAACTGTCCTCGCTTTCTTCTCCACAACCGACAGTTCTTTTGCTCGGTGAATCCAAAGTTATATTATATAAATAAATGTGTTCTGAAAGGCATATGTCTTATGAAGAGAAGGCCTATGCCCATTTTCAATTTCTCTTCCCATTGCTGTCAACTTTCGTTTTGATCAGTTTGGGATGTTTCATTAGTTGTTTTGATTGTCAGCAGTTCTTCGCCGCCTTCCAAGATTTTGAAAGTCTTCTCCAGCTGTTTTCTGAGAATCTTGCTTTAATGTGAAAGGGTCTGCCTAGTGAAAATTCCAACCTAAGGTCTGTCTAGTGAAAGTCTCAACCTAGTATGGCCAAGCCTAATTTATCTCCATTTATTTTGACATAATCTCTGTCCTATTTGTCTGATTGTGCTGATAACCACCTGACTCAATTGTTATGATTCTTATGGTTCCTGTCACAACCCTCAGGTATTCTCCTTCAAAGCTTTTGAGCAAGTACGGCACCCATCTTCTCCACCCTAGGTCACCAGACCACTGCAGCATATGTTAATCTTGATATTAAAACTATTTTGTATAACAGGGCAGCTCTGAGATTTAAACTTCCGTTTTAAAATCCCATAGCTCTTCTATAATAAAAGCCCATAGCTCTTCTATAAGCTCATATGGAAGTGTAGAAGTTTGTTCCTCTTTTTCTCGAGGTGTGTACTCCAGTTCAGTTTCGCATTTAAGCAAATGCCCAGACTTAATTGGTATACTGAATTGATATAACTTATCACCCCAGAGCTTCAAAGGTTCGATTGATTCAAACTTATATTTTCCGATGAAAATAATGGCCGAGATGTTGGCTGGATTTACCATCAGTTTCTTCGTCTTACGCCAGTTCTGAACAATCTTTAAGATTTTTTTAAGATTTGTCAATATTAAGGCCATTGGAGATTGTTCCTCTTATTTTCATTTTTGCATTAAAAATTCATTTTTAAAATAAAAACAAAATGTAAAAATGAAAAGAAGAGGTATTATCTCCAATGACCTTGATTTTGACAAATATTATCCAGATCATGATCCTGAATAAGAGATTTTAGTCGTTAGATTAGTCGTCGATCACCTTGAATAATGCTAATACCGGTGGTACTGTAACTTTCAAGCCTTATAATTCGGAAAGTATTTAACGAAAAAATATTTTATTATAATGTTTTAAAAGGCTCTCGAGGTAAGCTACAAGAATATGTAATGAAAAATGGTGAGGTTCCATTAAAAAAAATCTACGTGACCTTGCCCTCGCCTTGACAACATCACCCAAGGTCAATGATACTATCTTACATCTCCCTCGAAGTAAAAAAACATTTTTGGCTAAAATATTTTTTGAATTAACGCAGTGTTTCTGAGATATTTCAATCCGTCCTTTAAAATGGGACACCCTGTGCGTGCGTGCGTGCGTGCGTGCGTGCGTGCGTGGGCGAGCGCGCGCGCGCGCGCGCGTGTGTGTGTGTGTGTGGGCGGGGGCGGGCGTGTGTGTGTGTGTGTGTGTGTGTGTGTGTGTGTGTGTGCGTGTGCGCGCGCGGGCGTGGACATGCGTGTGTATACACATACATACACGCGCGCGCACACATACACACACACACACACACATACACACACACACACACATATACAGGGTATCTCTTAAGATGGGTCGGGGTCACATTGGAGGCGGAGAATGGATCAAAGGAAACAAGAAATTCTTATACCATTTTGAGATACTCGCTGTAGTTTTTGAATTAGAAAAGAAAATGTCTTAGCCAATATGTGGTTAAGCCGCGCCGCGCGAATTCGTAGGACGGCCCACACACGAAGCGCTTTTTCCCCCTCTCTGCACGCCGCCGCCGCTGCCGCTCGAGTGTGAGCCATCCTACGAATTCGCGCGGCTTAATCGCATATTGGCTTAGACATTTCCTTTTCTAATTCGAAAACTACAGCGAGTATCTCAAAATGGTATAAGAATTTTTTATTCCCTTTGATCCATTCTCCATCCCCAATGTGGCCCCGACCCATCTTAAGAGACACCCTATATATATGTGTGTGCGTGTGCGTATGCGTGTGTGTGTATATATATATATACATATATATATATATTTATTTATATATATATATATATACATATATGTATATATATATGGGCATTTTACGCTTAATTCGGACAGCCTTTACCGACTGCTGCTGATTTTTTACTGATTTTTTTTAATCCTCATATTAAAATTATAAATTTTTATTCCTTTATTATTTTATATTAAAATATGTATTCAGTTATTTTTTTAGATTTTTATCTCCTTTAGTTTCCTAGAGATATGAATTTTTTAATATTTTCAATTTATTTTATTTTGTAAACGTTTAGTTGAATGTAATTTTTGTATAAATTATTGAAAAACAAAAAATTATTCATTTTGAAATTCTCTATTAGGAAAAAAATATGAAAAAACTTCAAGTTTTGTTTCTCTCGAAAAATTTGATTAAAGTAAAGACCAAAATCGATTTTCATCAAGATCGATATTTTAAATTTTTATTTAAAAATTCTTCAATATTCTTAGTAGAAATATACAGAATTTAAGCCACATTTGTTTATGATCAAATTTTCGTCTTATTTTTTAAGTTTTTAAAATTTTAATCTATTATTTAATGTTAGTAGATTTTTAATCTGCTGGTGAGTAGTTACATAAATCATGTTATTTTATACTAGAGAATTTTATACTGGAGAATATATTTTTAATTTCACAATTACAATATTTAGAGAATAAGGACTTATAAGAATATTATTTAAATAAAATAACGTCTTTTAGAATCTGTGAAGAAATTTATTAATAAAAATCATTTTTATATAATATAGATTTTATATAAAAATCATTTCTATAACAGATCATTTTTCAATTTTTTTCTCACTTTTGTGAAAACATCCAAAGAGTTCGAAAATTTTTTTATAATAAGCATATCATTTTTTTTAGGAATAATACTATGAATTTTTTGAGTCTCAGGTATAGGCTTGCTCTTTCAAATCGAGTCGCAAGATATAATCCAGTCAAATTAACTCTAAAATTAATAAATAAATCTGGTAAAAAACCCCGGAGGAGCTGAATTTCTGAGAAAATCTCTATTTTAGCATAACAAATAATGACACAAAAGTCCCCATCAATATGATGTATGAAAAAGCCGCTATATTGAGTCAAAAGCATCAAAGAGTCGATTTTCGAAAATAACTCACGAACAGTTGTACGAAAAAATGTTTTATATAAAAATTGAAAAGCATTAAATTTTCTATAAAAAAATAATATGAAATTTTTTCATAAATCTAACTGTTTTCGAGAAAAGTGCAATATTTTATAAACGAATAGGATGAAAATGAGTCAAATAATTGTGTTTTCCTACCGACGAGTCTTTGTATAAAGATCAAGAGAAGAGAAGGTAAAATAAACAAACCGGATAAAGAAATTTCATTTTTAATTACATTAAAAAAAAGATTACTCGTGAAATTCCAACAGTTTAATAAAAATTAAACAAGCGAGAAAAAAATAAGAAAAATAAGTTGATAATAATAAACAAGCCCACATTTTTTATTATTATTTTATTTATTTTTTTTATTTATTAATTTTAATCCTTGCCTTGCGGCTTAGGATGGTTTCCAGTATACATTTATTTACATTTGTTCTTAATTTAATAACATCTGACCCCTATCCTCCTTCAGTATCTATTCTTCATACCTTCTTCATACAGCTCTATTCTCGCTCTATATATAATATATACATATAAATATTTATAAACATTTGAAATACTTGAAATACATATAAAAGCTATTCATTCAAAAACAAAACAGTGTATCGCACATTATAAACTTTCCTACATATAGCGTGCCTACACATAACTATTTGTGACTTTGGTACTTTATGATTACTTGGAACTGCCCTTAAAATTATACTTATATACAACTTTGCTTTCTAATCTACTTGGTGTAGCAATCTGTAATAAGTCTTCACTCTTGTTTCTTTTCCCTCTCTTCTGCTTCTTTTCTTGCCTTATTTATCCTCTTCATTATCCCGTTACCTTCTACTCCTATGAATTCTTTCATCAGCATCTCACTCTTTGTCTCCTTGCACTCTTTGAGTATATGGCTCATACTCTCTTCTGCAGCATGGCAGATTCTACATTTCTTTTCTACGTCCTCTCTCCAGTACTGGCCTCCTTTTGTCTTGTTCCCACATCTGAATCTTGCTATTAAACTTCTATCTTTCATCCTCTTTTTGCCTTCCAAGTATTTTGATAAGTACTTTTCTGATCGTATATTTTTATAATTGCTATTATACTTTGACTCATTTATCTTTACTTGTCTTTCTTCTTTCTCTCTTCTTTCTAGTCTTTTCATGAGATCTTCTGTTATACCTTGATCTCCTGCCTTTCTTACTCTTCTTATTTGTTCCTTACTCATTCCTGCTCTTTCTAGCACTTCTCATCTTTTCTTTTCCCAGTCACCTTCTTTTCCTCTATAGTCCTTTTCCAATTCCTTTATACATTCTTTTATTAATTTTTTCCTCGAGTTCCCTATTCTTTTCTCGTACTTACTGCTCTTCTGATTGCTTTAATTTTGATTTCATTTATCTTTGTTTCTTCTACCAGTATATAATTAGGTGTTCTCCAATCCAATTTTAGAATCCATTTCACGTACTTCCTTTTTATTCCATCTAGTCTATTGTTGTCTTGTCAGTCCCTTCGCTCTATACAGGGCTATACTCTCCACCAAAGAGTTGAATATCTTCATTCTTCTTTCGAAGTTGTCTTTGAATATTTTTTCTCCACTGCTCCATGTTCTCTTCATTGCCACTGTTGCTTTCTTTATCTTTTCTTTTATATGTTTCTCAGTCCCTCCGTTTTTTTGTAGCGTGTATCCTAGGTATTTGATTTCTTTAACTTTTATTTCCTCTTCTTTCCATTTCCACTCTCTCTTTTTTGTCTTACCTCTTCCTTTCTCAAATACCATTATTTTTGACTTCTCCGGGCTCAGATTCAGTTCTTTTTTTTTGTATAAACCTCTCAAATCTCTTGGCAAATCTCTCAAATCTCTCAGCATCTCTCTCATATCAGCTTCTCTATCTGCCAGTAGAATCACATCATCCGCATACATTATTGTCGAGCATTTCTCTTTTCCTATTACTACTCCTCCTGTCTGATCTTTTGCCATCTCTTCCTCCAAGTCTGATATATATATATTAAACAATGTCGGGCTTAGTGAACATCCTTGTCTAAGGACATCCTTATCTTTTTCAGTCTAAAACTCCTCCGACTTCCTATTACCTACTTTCACTATATTCCTTGTTTCTTTATACGTCTCATAATTCGGAGTCTAAGGTTGTTCTCTGCATCTTTCTCATCATTTCATTTAACAGCTTCCTGTCCACATTATCGAATGCAGATCCGCGAAAAAGGCAAACATCTTTCCTCCTTTTTTGCTCAATTCCCTGTTAACCGTGATCCGATTTACTATGTAGACTGCATCTATCGTTCCTCTTCCTTTTCTGAATCCATACTGTCCTTCCTTCAACTTTTCCTTCGCTTCTTTTTCAAGTCTTTTGTTTAGGATAGTTGCGTAAATCTTATATGCTGTGTCCATTAATGTAATTCCTCTATAGTTTTTAATTTCTTCTTTATCTCCTCTTTTGTAGATAGGATTCTTTTTACAGATTAAATCTGTGTTCCAATCTGATGTATTTCTTCCCCTTTCCATACTCTGTTAGTCATTTTCCAGAATTCTTCTCCGATTTTTTTGGACATAAACCTCCATGCCTCATTCTCTATCTCGTCTTCTCCCAGAGTCTTTGCTTTTTTTAATTTTCTCAACACCTCTATTAACTCTTCTTTTGCAATTTCTCCTACTTCTTCTCTTCCTGTCTTTTCCTCTTCGCTTTCCTCACTTTCCATACTCAGAATCGTTTTCTCCCGCGTATCCTCTAGCAGCTCCATATAATGGTCCCTCCAGCTGTCCATCTGTATATCCTTGCTTGGCCCCTCTGATTTTTTCTTCCTGTACTTGTTTATATATTAGGTGTACAATTTTGCTTCCGTCGTTTTTTTTTCCGAAATTCGAGGCTTTATTGTAAAAAAAATACATTTATACATTTATACATTTATATTTACATTGGTTATACATTTATGATTCAAAGTATTGTCCATCGCTGGCCACTACTTTCTCCCATCTTTCGGGCAGCGTACGAATCCCGCGTCGAAAAAACTGGTCATCTTTTGAGACGATCCACGAATCGATCCAATTTTTTACTTTTTCATAAAACCGGAAGTGCTGGTCAGCCAGGCCGTGTGCCATTGATCGAAACAAGTGATAGTCAGAGAGAGCAACGTCTGGAGAATACGGCGGGTGGGGTAGGACTTCCCATTTCAACGTTTTCAAGTATGTCTTGACCACTTTCGCAACATGGGGTCGAGTATTGTCATTGTTGGTTGAGTATTGTCGTTCAAACGCATCAATTGCGTTCGATACTGATTGCCTGTGATTGTTTCAGTCGATTTTAACAGCTCATAATACACTACGCCAAGCTGGTCCCATCAAATGCAGAGCATGACCTTGGAATCGTGAATATTCGATTTGGCCGTCGACGTGGAAGCATGGCCGGGAACTCCCCATGATTTTCTGCGCTTGGGGTTATCGTAATGAACCCATTTTTCGTCCCCACAATGCGATGCAGAAATCCGTCTTTGCCTTTCAAGCAGCTGTTCACAAGCAAACAAATGCCGTTCAACATCTCTTGGCTTCAACTTGTACGGCACCCAATTTCCTTGCTTTTGAATCATTCCCATGACTTTGAGGCGTTTTGAAATGACTTGTTGAGTCACTCCCAATGATCGTGCCAATTCTTCTTGATTTTGACACGAGTCTTGATCAAGTAATGCCTCCAATTCTGCATCTTCGAAAATTTTCTCTCTTCCACCGCTATGCCGGTCTTCGACGTCAAAATCACCGTTCTTGAAGCGTTGAAACCACTCATGACATGTTCATTAATAACGGTCTCACTATAAGTATTTGAGAGCATTCGATGAGCCTCAGCTGCAGATTTCTTCATATTGAAGAAAATTACTCCCGCAAATGACGAGAATTTGGCTCGTAAACATTTTCGAGAATAACTTTATGATGCAGACACAAATCGATTAATGTTTTTATGGGGTTATGTTGATAGATGCTCAAGTTTATTGCATGACGTCTATGATCTATTTATTTCGACCATCATTTATCGCTAAAGCCATCTATAGAAAAACGGCGGAAGTAAAGTTGTACACCTAATATTTCCTAATATCCCTCTTTCTCACTTCTTATATTTTTTATCTTTTCTTCTGCTTCCTCATGCTTCTTCTTCTGATGGTGGTGCTTCACACCATTCTTTATAATTCCTCCTTTTTATCACATAATCTTATCTGCTAATTTTTCCTTTCTTCAGTTCTCTCAGTTCTCTTCTTAATTTTCTTTTCATGCTTCTCCATTCTTTATTATACCAATCTTTCTTTCCTAATTTCCATTGGGAGTATTTTCTTTTTATCTTTCTTGATCGCACTTTTTTTTATCTTTTTTTTTATCTCCCTCCATATCCTCCCATGTGCTCCTCTATTCTTTACTCTTGATAGCTTTTTATCCCCTCTTCCGTCCAGTTACTTCTCTCTATTTCCACTTCCGTCTCTTTCCTATCTTTTTTCTCCATTATTTGCGGTCCCCGCAGCTCTATCTCTAATGGGATGTGATCTGACTCTGTTCTGTTGTCTTCTTCTACCCTTTTTCTTTGCATGCTCCATCATTTCCTATCACATAATCTATGACCGAAAATCTTCTCTCCCCTATATAAGTCCATCTCCCCTCTTCTTCGAAGCTTCCATTCAGTAGAAGCGTCCATCCTCTCTCTTCTATCCTTCCTATTAGTCTGCGGCCCTCTTTGTTTATTATTTTATCTATTTCCTGCTCTTGTTTCTCTTCTCATTTTCTTCTTCTATTACCGGTCTTCCTTCACTATCTGTCCTTGCATTCAAATCTCCTCTTATTATTAAATATTTTTTCTTTTCTTCTTGAATGTTCTATCAACCTTTCCATTGTTTTTTCTATCTCTTGACTATACACTGTTATTATTCTCCATTTTATTTCCTGTTTTTATTTCCATTATAGACCATTTCACATTCCATTGCTGCTTCGCTTATTTCTATATTCTTTATTTTCTTGCTCACTGCAGTGATTATCCCACCTTTTGCTCTTCCTTTTTTATGTTTCTTCTTTGCCAGCACATAGTTCTACTCGTAGCCTTTCGGCAATCTATTTTTAATTTTCTCCCACCTTTCTTCGTCTATCCATGTCTCCACTAATCCCACAATGTCAAATTCTTCCAGATATTTCCACATTTCCTCACATTTATTCGACAGTCCCGCAATATTCCAAAAACAAATTCTTAATCCTCTTTTCGCCTCTTCCCCGCCATCCCTTTCCTTTTCTCATTCCAGCCACTTTCACAAAAATCTTACCATAGCTTACCTTCACATTTCCTTTCTCTTTCTCTTTAGCTTTTTCCTTCAACTGCTTTTGCATTTCTCTCTCTGTTTTTGTTAGATCATTATCTATAAATATCCCTGCACTTAACTCTTTCTTTCTTGTCATAACCTCTCTTTCTTCTTCCCAGCTCTCTAATTCAGCTTTTATGGTGCACTTATTCTCCCTATCCTGTACCTTAAACGCCTTTCTTACTTTCACCTCTACCCTCAAATTTTCTTTGACGAATTCTACAATCTGCTGTTCCATCTTGTTTCCGTCCCATTTGTTTATACCTCTAATTATTATGTTGTTTCTCCGTCTTCCTCTATCCTTCTTTTCGCTCTTCCATTTTAGTTTTTCTATTCTTCTTTCCAGTTTTTTCCTTTCTATGTTGTTCTTCTTTATCTTTTCTTCTTCTTTTCTCCATCTCCAGCTTTCCTTCTTTTCATTCCTTCCTCATTTGTTCGATTTGTCCCATCATGTTTTCATTCATCTTTTTCATCTGTTTGCAAATATTTTCCTCCATCTTCTTCATAAATTTTATCATAGGTTCCTCTTTTCCCATGTATCTTTTCTCATGTATCTCCACCATGTTTTCTTCTTTAGGTTTGTTTTTACTGCCTATCGGTCTTCCTACCATTGATGCCACCTGACGGCTGCTGCCGTGGACTCTTCGCTCTTCTTCTCTAGATTGCTCTGTCTTCCGCCTAACCTAGCGACTTTCCCGAACCTGCTCAGATCTTTTATTCCTTCAGATTCATCTTTTCTATACTCGCCTTCTTTTCTCGACCTTTTCCCACCTTCTTACTTTCTGATCCACTTATTATTTTTTTTTCTCTTCCTGTTTTTCACTGTTTTCTGTTACTATTCCCTCTGTCAACATACACACGTCACCACGCTCTCTATTCCTAACCGGAAATCTCCACATTTTTTTATTATACCATATGTTCCCATGATTATCGAAAAATTTAGAAGATTTTTTTAATCGAATAATCGAGCAATACGTATAGCTTACGTGGGCATAAACAAATTAAGCTCCTTTGTCTAAAGGCACAAAAAGAAAATTACCATCACTGCTACAATCTAACATAGTTTACAAAATAAATTGTAAAAATTACAGTATATCATATGTAATTCAAACTGAATCTATTAAAAACAAAAATTAAGGAACATCACAACTATATTAATAGAAATACAAGTCAGAACTCAGTTATTACAAAACAAATTAGAATTTAACCATGATTTTAATTGGGATAAGTTTCAAATATTAGATGAAGAAAAAGTTCTCAATAGATGACTTATTTCAAAAGCAATTTATATAAAAAAATAAAAAAATAGCTTAAACATAGTGATACTGATTTAATAGACCAGTTATTTTAATAAATAACTTATGATCCAGATAGTAAATCGTCATCAAATTTGTCATATTATTTTTGTTTTATTCTTATAAATGCTTAATCCCTAAATAATTGTGAAATTAAAAATATAATCTCTAGTATCGTTATAAAATAACATGATTTGTTATGTATGATAACTTATTAGCAGAAAAATGTAATAACATTAAATAATAGATTTAATATTTTGAAAAATTTTTAAAAAGTGGAACGAAAATTTTGATAATTAAATATGATTTAAATTCTTTATATTTCTATTAAGAATATTGGAGAATTTTTAAATAAAAATTAAAAGTGTCTATCTTGACGAAAATTGACTTTGTTTATTACAATCAGATTTTTCGAGTAGAGCTTAAAGTTTTTTCGTATTTTTTTCCTGATAGAGAATTTCAAGACGAACAATTTGATGTGATTATTTTTTATTTTCCAATAATTTAAACAGAAGTTACATTCAACTAAATGTTTACGAAATAAAATTAATTGAAAATATTAAAAAATTTATATCTAGGAAACTAATAAAATCTAAAAAAATAACTGAATACATATTTTAATATGAGGAATACCCTATAATATTCCTTTGAAGCATACATTTTTCTTTACCTACGATTGATTTGAAAATTGGGGGTTTTTGAAGTCGCTGATTACGAATCTGAAGTAAAAATTCAGTAATTCAAAATGGTGGATCCAATATAGCGGACTCAAATCGAAAAACGATGCAAATCTCATGAAAATGAGATTCCCGGGTCGGTATCGGAATTTTGCTGAGAACTGACGGTTTTTCAAATAAGTTCATCATATTATATCCGCCATCTTGAATTTTGGAAATCTGATCCGCGAATTCATAATCAGCGATCCCAAAAACCCTTGAGTGGGGACTTTGGCGTGAAAACTCTGAAAATTTTCGGGGAATAATGAATTTTCTCCAGAAAAATTGCAATTTTTCAACGTTTGTTTATTTGTATAAACAAAATCACCTATGATTTCGAATTATTCTCTTCATTTCTTATTCTTGAATGTATAACTGTGAAAAGTGAGTGAAAACTACTCCAGTTACTCAGAAAATGATTATGGAAAAGGTGGCGTTGCACGATGCCATTGTGCTGCAAAGGATTAAAAAAAGTTGGTAAAAAAAATTGGCAGGAGTCAGTGACGAAGGCCATCCAATTTGGCGCCCTCACTCACTCACTCACTTACACACACACTCACTCACTCACTTACACACACACTCACTCACTCACTTACACACACACACACACACACACACACACTCTCTCTCTCTCTCTCTCTCTCTCTCTCTCTCTCTCTCTCTCACACTCACACTCACACTCACACTCACACACACACACACACACACACACACACACAGAGAGAGAGAGAGATTTGATTCTTTTATTTTTTTAATTTATAAATAAAATTGATTGTTAAATTACAGAATAATAAATTTATTATATGATTATAACAATAATTTATGTCAAAGAAATAGTTTCTTAAATTATAGAATTATAAAATTGCATTTGCACATGTTACATTCCTTTGGAGCTAAAATTGAATTTCATTTTTATGACTATAGCAATATTTTCGTATAATTTATTCTATATTTTTGATTGTTACTTTAAATAATAATATAATGTTTTTGAACATTAATTCGAAAAAATTAGTTTTATTTACACAAAAAGTTGCATTAGATACTTACAGTGTATAATTAAGATTTGTTAGATAAATATAGAGGAGAGGCGGGGAGGGGGGCAGCTTTGTACAGGGGCAGTTTTGAACTTTACAAATTAAAAATTAACTGTCTTTTTCTGCGATTATAAATTGTAATTTTTGAAATAACGATACAGTCATAGATAACCGTCAAGTGACAGCTGCCGCGATTGCAACTATTAATCTAATCTAGAAGCGTTTTGTATTTTTGTGCCTTTGTACTAAACATCTCACATAAGCATTTTAATCATTAAATAATTAACATTAAATAATTTTATTATGCTATGTGTTTCTTCTTACGTCCATATTTACGTAATAAAGATGAAATATTTTTATCGATATTTTGGTAAATAAGATAAAATATCTTTTCAATGTGACTAACAGAGGTAAATTTAAACAAAGCAAATGGGGCACCTTAGAACATTTCAGTCGCAAACTCTCCGTCTCAACTGTCTCAATTCAACTGTCGCGAACTCCCATAAAACCCATGACACATGAGTAATGAGAAATATCATAGAACGTAAGACGTAAGCAGTAAGAAAATCATAACATTGGATTTGCTATTAGCCTTACGGTCTCTACTGTGATTGGTTAGGGCTGCCGCACACAAAATTCTGTAACAATATACGTAAGATGTAAACTTAAGCCGATGAGCCAATCAGGATACTGCTTCAACCGGTTGAAATTCACCTTATTGCGAGGTTATGGATAAGTTTACTATTATTTCCATTTCCATTAGATTACGTAATCTAAAGCAATATTCTGATTGGTTCATCGACTTAAGTTTACACCTTATGCATACTGTTATGGAATTTTGTGTGGGGCAGTCCTTAATTTGCTTAGACTCGGTTGCACCAACGTTACTTTTATTTTAAGCGAAACATAAAAGTCTATCTCATTTTAAAACCGAAAAGAGACAGGAACAAAGAGAATTTTAAGCCTATGTGATTGTTTAATTTGTTTACGTGTTATGGGCTTTGTTTACACTGTGCATTTAGGCCGCGACCTATACAATAGGTGTTCTTGTTTATTCTGTAAGTTAAACAAAAACACCTATCGTGTAAGTCGACTAAGGCTGTGTTCCAAAATTCATTGCCAGCGCTGAAAATCTACAGTTCATGTCACGTGTACTATACATTTTCAACAATGGCAATGAATTTTGGAATACAGCCGCACATAAACATAGCCATTGCCTTAAATGTCATCTACAATGAATAATAGCAGTAGAAACTGTAAACACGTCGGGAGTAATTTGGTTTTCCAGTTCAGTCAGAAATGGTTGATTGATCAATGTCAAATCGATAATGATTCAATGTCGCTCGACGTCAAATCGATGTTAATTCAATGTCAATCGATGTTAATTCGATATCCGTTAAGTTGGTAAGCGAAATGGTTGAAATCTATTTCACTTAGGGACTTCGCAGAATAAAAGGAACAGAGAATAAGAATTTCAAACTATTAGAAACTGAGTATTCTACAATACATGATTTCTGATAGGTTAAAATTTTTATTCTCTGTTCTCTGTTCCTTTCATTGTGCGGAGCCCCTTACTCTACATCCTATTACATCTCCTACTACAAGTGATTGATTGATCAATATCGATTTGACGTCGAGCGACGTTGAATCAGGATCGATTTAACATTGATTGATCAATATCGAATGTTTGGCTAGACCGGAAAATCATCTTACTCCCATGTCTACAGCCTTTACTGCTACTGTTCATCGTAGACGACGTATTTTTGTATGTGACATAAGCTTTAGTCCTTCGCGACTTATAGATATACATGATAAAATTATATTTGATTGTTGATGAGCGTCGAATATCTACATATTACTATTGATTCATAACACAAGCATAAGGATAAGGACTCTCTATACTGCAAATTTATAATTGCTTTCAACAATATAACAAATACAAATACACAGTTTTTTAAACATCTTTTCACTTAATAGCCAAATTATAGGTTACGGGACGCAGCCTTAGCGTATAACTTGTATACAGTACATGGATTATCTGACATTTTTTTAATCTCCCAGATTGTCCGACATAGAGTGCTTTCTAGCAAGAGACACGGATGACACAATGTAACACACTGAATCATTAAATCTTTTTGTTATTTGCTAATGTTAAATAAAGATGACATGATCTATGTCACACTGTGTCACTTGCTGGTAAACATCACTCATTATCGAGTTTTTGTGATGATAGCGTTACGTGCATTCTTATTAATTGAGATGCGAAATCTTGAGAAATCTATTTATAAAAATTTTTTATAACAGGGAGTTATAAGAATTAAGAACGTTAGTGTCTGAACTGTTTGAAACTTAAATTTTGATAATTTATGATTAGAGTTTATTATGTTTTTAATTTTATTTTAATTATCATAATCATTAAAAATTCGATAATTATACAATATAAGGGATTACTCTGCAATGATCTTGATCTTAACATATATTGTCAAAGTCATGACCCTCAGTGATCTTGAATAAATTTTAGCCGTCGCTTGTTATTTCTTAAAAAGTAGTTAACAAAAAAAGTTATAGTCATTAAAAAATGTAGTTTTAAAACAAAGAATTTGTGTTTGTAAAGCAGAAAATATTTTATTATGTATATATTGATATCTTTTCCATTCTTTTTATATGGATAGAAGTTTACTTTGCGAAAATAAACACTGTAACTATAAAGTTTGATACACATGAACGATTAAACGCTTTCTTTAACATAATGACTAAAAAACCCAATATCTGAAAATATAAATATTGAATGAATCAAATAAACAAAAACATATTGAATATGGGAATAAGTTTCCGCCCTTTTTAAATGAAAAAGATGTGTTTATTTAAACAAATTTATATAAGTGAGTTTATTCAAAGTATGTTCCTTCAGAAGCGACAACTTTCTCCCACCTTTCCGCTAATAAACGGATTCCTCAAATGAAAAAATCTGGTTCTTTTGAAGCGATCCATTCAAGTCATTTTTTGATATCTTCATAAGAATTGAATCGTTCTTCAGAAAGGGCCGACTGGATCGGAAATCTGAAGGGGCAATGTCCGGTGAATACGGCGGGTGGGGCAGAATTTCCCACTTTACTCCTTCCAAGTATTTCTTGACCGGTTTTGCAACGTGTGGCCTAGCTTTGTCATGTAACAGAATCAGTTTGTTGTGCCTATTGTCCCATTCCGGTCGTTTTTCTTTCAAAACTTGGTTTAAACGTATCAGTTGTAGCTGATTACGATCGCCAGTGATGGTTTCGGACGGTTTGAGCAGCTCATAATATATAATACCTCTTTGATTCCACCAGATGCACAACATAATCTTCGAAGCATGGATATTTCGTTTTGGCATTGATGGACCTGGTTCACCTGGCATCACCCATGCCTTCAAGCGTTTAGGGTTATCGTAGTAGATCCATTTTTCATCGCCAGTTACGATACGATGTAGAAAACCCTTCCTTTGTTGTCGACGAAGCATCTCGCAGATGACCAAACGTCTTTCCATGTCTTTCTCTTTCAATTTGTATGGCACCCAATTTCCTTCTTTTTGCACCATTTCCATTGAGTGTAGACGTTTCCCAACAATGGATCTATTAACATTTAACTCTTTTGCCAACCTATCGAGCGATAAACACGAATCTTCTTCGAGTAATGCTTGCAATTCTGCATCTTCAAATTTTTTCGGTGCACCTTCGCGTTCTTTGTCACGCATGTCAAAATCACCACTGTTGAATCGCCGAAACCATTCTTTACAACTAGTTTTCGATGGAGCATGCTCACCGTAAATATCTACGAGCAAACGATGCGTTTCCGCAGCACTTTTCTTTAAAATAAAATAATGGAGTAAAACTTCCCGCAAATGTTGCTTTTTTGGAATAAATTCCGACATCTTCAACGCAAAAAAAGTTACTCTTTGTTACGCTTCGAAGGAATGGGCTTCATCTATTGAGCTCAAAAGTTTGGACACACACCTTTCAAAAACATGTCTTGCCGTTCTATCAAACACACGAGCAATGCTACTAACGACATCTTTCTGCAATGGGCGGAAACTTATTCCCATACCCAATATTTAGCAAAAATATTATTTTTATATCTCCACACTATATACATTATAAGATTCCACATAAGCATAGAAATTTGGACAAATTCTCTATTCTAAAGACACAAAAATTATATAAGAAACTATGAGGCAAGTCAATAAGTTCTTAGAAAATCTGTCAGAGCACACTCGCAGTGTCATGTCACATTACTTTGACAAGTAGCATCTTTCAGCTACTGTCAAATTTTGAACGGAATTCATCGCGTGGTTTCATTTCTGTAGACGATTAAAGCGAACACAATTTTTGTATTTTTTGCAAAATGAAAAAAAAACAAGTTTTGTGCAATGATCAAACATCTACATATGAAAGGTTTAATGCCGAAAGATATATCAAAGCCGAGTTGGATAATTCATAGTACATCTGCACGAGCGTTTGCGACTGTATATAATTGGGTGAATGAATTTAAACGTGATGGTACATGCACCTCGTTCGGGACGTCCAATTGAGGCTGCTACGCCAGAAATCATCGATAAAGTCCACAATATTTTTTGATCGACGAGTGAAAGTGCGCGAGCTTGTTGAGGCCACAGATATATCACATGGCACAATTCAATTTTGCAAACAATTGGGTATGAAAAAGCTATCGACAAGATGGATACCGCGTTTGCTCACTATGGATAAGCGCGACCGTGTGACGATTTCAAAAATAATTTGGAGATGTTTCAACGTAATCCAGATGAATTTCTACGATTCATTACTGTGGACGAAACATGGATCCATTACTTCACACCCAAGACGAAGGAACAGTGGACACCGAGTGAACCAGCTCCGAAGAAGGCGAAGACCGTGAAATCGGCCGGAAGGTGATGGCCACAGTTTTTGGGATGCACGCGGTATAATTCATGTCGATTACCTTCTGTCGAAGCAAACGATCAATGGCGATTACTACGCAGCCTTATTGGACCGTTTCAACAACATTTTAAAGAAAAAACGTCCCCATTTGGCGAAGAAGAAAGTGCTCTTCCATCAAGACAATGCACGGGTTCACACGTGCTCGACACCGATGGCTAAACGAATTCCGCTACGAATTGCTTCCCAATCCAATATATTTCACCAGATTTAGCCTCCTGCAACTATTTCCTGTTTCCAAACCTGAAGAAATGTTTCGGAGGAAAGAGATTCACTACTAGAGAGCAGCTCATCTCCGACATAGAGGCTTATTTTGAAGGGTTGGACAAATCATATTATTCGGACGGCTTGAAAAAGTTGGAGAATCGTTGGATCAAGTGTATCGAGCTAAAAGGAGACTATGTTGAGAAATAAAAATAATCAAAAAAGATATGTTTTACTATGTTCTTCTAAAAACTTATTGACTTGCCCTCATATATAAGGAAATATTTTGTGCTGTTAAAACAGGGAATTTGTTTCATCGGAGCGCAGTCGTCCAAAAGTTAGGTTTTATTGATGAATTTTTTTTGTTAATAACTTTTTAATAACTTTTTAAGGAGCAACAGCTAAAATTTGTCCAAGGTCACTTCGGGTCATGACCTTGACAATATATGTCAAGGTTAAGGTCATTGTAGGGTAATCTCTTGTACTGCATAATTTAAAATTCTTAACTTTTCTTTTTTAATTTAATATATTTTTAAAAAAGAGGCTTTGTAAATATAATTAAATTAATACATAAGGAAGGGCTTAATCTTTCTTTTTTACAATGCGTTCAAAACTGCTCCAGGATAATTCAAAACTGCCTAAAAGAGGTACTTTTGAACATAAAGAGAGATATTTTTTAAAATATAAATAAAATATATATATTGTTATGATATTTGTTTCAATGTTTATTATTGTACATCAATATCTGTAGTAATTGCTAGCACAACAGAAATATAAATAATTTCATTACATTGTAATTTATGAGTCTGAGAAGAAAAAGTTCAAAATTACCCCTTCTCCCTTAAGCATATAACAGAATAAGTATAATAAGAATATATAAATTTAATGATGTTGCTGAAAATTAAGTATCATAAATTTGCTTTGTTATGTTATTGTTAATAATGGGGACAAGGCATACAACCTTTACACAAAAGTATACATCTTTAAAATCCTTTTTATATATAATATATAAAGTATGATAATTTATATATAATATTTAATATATATATATATACATATATATATATATACACAATATCCTACTTTATATAACTTTTGATAAGAAGTAAAATTAGATTATAAATCGTAATACACATTATAACTTTTTAAATGTTTGAAATTGTGGACGGAATCCATAGACGTTATTCAAATTTCGAGATGATCTTAAACTAGTGCTTTAGATATCATAAACCAATCATAGAACCGTATTTGCATTTTAAGACATTGCTTGAGACGACATTGTCTTGAAAAACAAACTATGGATACCGGCCTATGTGTGCCTTATCCTAATTAAAATAATATAGCCTTATCCTGAGATATACTTCTTTTTTCTCATCAATTTCTTCACAATTAAAAAAAATGATTTAATTATATCGGCAGCGCTGCAACCAGTAGCCATAATGCAAGGTAAGAATATTAAAGTACATTTCAACAAAAATTTACACAACATTTTTACCCTCTTCTCATTTTCACGCTCTTTCTTTTTGATATCTTATGCTTATCCTTCTTTTAATATCTTATTGTATCTTTAAGTTGGAATATTAATGTACTGAGCCAAATTTTAGTAGTTTTTAGCTTAATTAATAACATTTTGATTATTTTACTATTAATCATTATTATTTTTTTAATATTTTATTTAATAACATTTTAATAATTTTAAAATAGTGTAATACATATACACACATATACAGAATGTTTTTCTCTAACTTGAGCATTTAAAATATCTCCATTGTTTTTGATGATGCGAGAAAATATCACATGAAATCTTGTTCGATTTGAAGGGGCACATATGATGACTAAAAAATTTTCTCAATTTCTTTTTTTTTAGATTTCAAGATCACTCTCCACTTCTTGAAAGTGGAATTGTATGATTTTTTTTACATAATATGATTCCTCTAATTATTTTGAATATCAAAGTATTAAATTTATTTGCAGTTTTTCAGCATATTAACATCTTTCTAATAAAATGCCTGATTGAACATCAAATTGTTAAAATTGCTTGTCAATTTAATTCGTGATATTACTACAGTTTAATTGCGTTTATAAGTCCGAAAAACTAATTCGGCGCGCGCGCGCAGTACGAATGATTACAAATATATATGTACATATATTAAGGTTGACGAGGATTTCGCCCGAATCTAGATATTCGAGTATCCGGATATCTAAATAGTGATATTCCGGATCTTATACCTGAATATTGAAATACAATACTCTGCGGATTCGGATCCGGATATCTAAATCTGTCCGAATCTAATTTTTCGAATCTATTATCTCATAAATCCGGTTTCTGATTAAATTACAGACTTTACTAGAGGAAAGTTACCGATACTGACATAGGTCTTCTAAAGCGACACCCTCTTATTTCTCTGAAACTAACTATTGCACTTTATTAATACTAATAAAAACATGATTTGTTTAGTTGATTAAAACTGTATTAATATATATAAAATTATGTTAAATTATATTAATAAAAGTAAAAGTATATTTAGCCTATATTAATATATAAGCGAAAATAAATATATAGTCTCTCTTGTGCGCGCGCCTGCCTTCTACAAGCAACACAGTACAACACAGTGATCATCTCATGTTTGTCTAACATTGGCAAACTACAAGGATGTAATGATTCATTGTATCATTTATTAAAAAGCACACTATTTCTCGGTCTCATTGTTTCTCATCCTGTTTTTCACGCTCTCATTCTCCTTCTCCCTCCCCCTCCCTCTCTCTCGTCCTTATTCTTTCATTTTTTTTATACATATGTACATACCCTATGTATAGACAGAAAGATATTGAGAAAATATTGATAGAGAAAGATATTGAGATCCGAATAATCAATGATTTAATCATTAAACTTTAACGGTTCGGATATTTTATTAAACAGTTTGGAATAGATTCGGATCCGAAAGATCTGCTTTAATCGGATATTTTATATCAGATCTATTTCTATCTTGGATATTTGGATACCCGGATAAACGAATAATCATCAACCCTAACTTATACAGAACGTTACGTGAGCGCTCGGTGGCTCGGCCTGAAAGTGCAGATCTTTGCGAACACTGTCATAAAGTTATTATTTAAGTTATTAGTTTTTTGATATCATTACCTTAATACTTTCAAACAATAAAAATCTTATTGGATCGTACATTTAAAAATTCAACAAGAAATAGAAATAATGGTCATAACGATCAAAGCTAGATCTTAATGCTTAAATAATTCAATCTAAATTACTATATACCTAAATTGATTGTTTTTATTTTCTTTGGTCCTTCATTCCTTTTGTATAATACAATATATAATTTTGCTTTTCTGCCAAGCCATATTTAATTTTTGTTTTTGTGGAATAGGCCCACTGGGAAAACCACATTAAAAAAATATATCTTACAATAGTAGTTACGGGTGATGTGGAAAACTATTGTCAAAATGTGCGTTATCGTAATTATGTAATGTATTAGAAAACTACATTAAGATATAAGTATATCATTAAGGAACAATCAATAAATTAATAATAGAAAATTTTAAGTTAATAGAAATAAATAATTTAATAAAAAATGTTTCAATAATATTTGGCGGAAGGTGCGCTCCCAGTATACTTCTGATATAGGGACGCTCCTGAGCCAGAGCTTCAGGTGAGCGCTTGATGACTCGAACCACCGAGCCTCGAGCGGTAGTGGGAGTCACTCGAATTAACCTAAAATATACAGATCTTTGCGAGTACTGACTTTGAGATATTTTATATTTTATTGACATATTTTGACATAAAATGCAGTTAAATAACTCGTAAATTATTAATTTTTTGATGATCGTACCTTAATACAGGGTCCGGCAAAATGATCTCCCACATTTTAATCTTTAATAAAAACGCCATTGTAAGTGCTATTTAGATTTTATTTTTATTAACTGAAAATTTATGCTATGCCATTTGTTTTTATTGAGTTTTGAAAATTACAGAGTCCAAGTGGCGACCATTTTTTTCGATACACATTCGAAGCTGATTTCTAAAAGTTTCCATCACTCGAGCAATAATTTGAGGCGATATTCCTGTAATTTCTTGGCGTATTGCTGCTTTCAATTCGTCAATGGTTCGGGGGTGGTGTTGAAAAACCTTCGCTTTCAGGTAGCCCCAAAGGAAAAAGTCGCATGGGACAAGATCGGGTGAACGCGCAGGCCACCCAACATCTCCACGTAACGAGATTACGCGTCCTGGAAACATTTCCCTTAAAACGTTGTCCATTGTCCTTCTTGCCGTATGAACCGTAGCTCTATCCTGTTGAAACCACACATCCGAATGTTCAAGTTCTCTAAGTTTTGGTCACCCGATCTTGCCCCATGCGACTTTTTCCTTTGGGGCTACCTGAAAGCGAAGGTTTTTCAACACCACCCCCGAACCATTGACGAATTGAAAGCAGCAATACGCCAAGAAATTACAGGAATATCGCCTCAAATTATTGCTCGAGTGATGGAAACTTTTAGAAATCAGCTTCGAATGTGTATCGAAAAAAATGGTCGCCACTTGGACTTTGTAATTTTCAAAACTCAATAAAAACAAATGGCATAGCATAAATTTTCAGTTAATAAAAATAAAATCTAAATAGCATTTACAATGGCGTTTTTATTAAAGATTAAAATGTGGGAGATCATTTTGCCGGATCCTGTACTTTTATAAACAGAATAATGAGAAGATGAATTTAAAAAAATATATGTATGCAAAAAGAATAACTTTTTAAATAAGTAACTATGTGTTTTCTTTCCATTAATTGATTCATCTCATTATTCTATATATAAAAATATTAAGAATATGATTATCAAAAAATTAATAGTTTACAAGTTATTTAACATTTTATGTCAATATGTGCCAGAATGAAATATAAATTGTCTCTAAACTATTAATTTACTTTTACCTTAATATTTTTGTACGCAGAATAACCAGAGAAATCATATTACGTAAAAAACATCATATAATTTCATTTTTAAAAATGAAGTTAACCTTGAAATCTTTGAAGTTCCACCTGGACAAATATTATCGCCCTATGATAGATCCCTTCATATCGTGCAATTTTGATTATACAAATTTTCCTCTGAACCTTATAGAAGATATTTCAGATGCTAATAATTATTGGGACACCCTGTATATATAGGGGAGAGAGGGGCAGTTTTGAATTTTACAAATTAAAAATGAACTCCTTTTCTGCGATTACAAATTATAATTTTTGAAATGACAATACAGTCATAGATAACTATCAAGTGTTAGCTACCGCCTTGTTTGGTCTTTGGCAAATTCCCCTGTTTGATTTTCCAATCATATGTAAGGGGTCACAGTACCATGTATCAATTTTAGCTTTAGAGCCTCTTTGGGAACACAGGCTCGCTTATGTTTTTTATGTTTGCATTTGATAGTAGTTGCATTGTTACTTTTTAGAATTTCACACTCGAGGGAACGCCGAATCCGAAAAATCGCGTATGCGGAGCGCAAATGGAATCAAACTCGAATCTACAGATCGCACTGAGCGGCGCTTCCCTTGCAATTGTTAATCTAATCTAGAAGCATTTTATATTTTTGTGCCTTTGTATTAAACGTTTTGTTTCGCACACGTAAGCATTTTAAAATTAAACCATTAAATAATTAACATTTTGCTGTGCTATGTCTTTTTTCTTACATTTATATCTACATAATAAAGATAAAATATTTGGTTTTTATCAATATTCTGATAAACAAAATAAGATATTTTTTCAATGTGACTGATAGGGGTAGATTTGAACAAAGCAAACAAGGGCACCTTAGAACATTTCAATCGCGAATGTCACAAATTACGCGAGCTCTTATAAAGCTCGTGGCACATATAAAAACGTAAGATAGTAATGCATGGTCTACAATAACAGTGGGCAATAACAGTAGATGATTAAGGAATAGGCGTAGAAATCAACCAATCATAGTTGATTATTTTTCTCACATTCAACTATGATTAGTCATTTCTATGCATACTCCTTAATCCGCTACTGCCCATTGTAGTTCATGCATGAGATCGTCTACAATGAATAGTAGCAGTAGAGGCTGTAGATGCGAAATAATCATTTCTGACTAGGCAAGAAAACCAGCTTACTTCCGACGTATCTACAGCCTCTACCGCTACTGTTCATTGTAGACGATGCTTTATGGTTTCTACTGTGATCCACCAATTTGCTTACTGCTTACGTGTTATTGCTTTATGTTTTTGTATGTGCCATAAGTTTCAGTCTTTCGCGAGACATAGATACACATGATAAAGATTACATTTGAATGTTGATAAGCGTCGGACACGATCTACATATTATTAAAAGATTTATAACGCAAACATAAGAATAAGGAATTCTATACTGCAGATTTGCTTTCGACAATATAACAGGTACAAATACAGTTTTTTAAATATCTTTTCACACTTAATAGTTACTCAAGTTATAGGTTACAGGACGCAGCCTATAATCTACAATTTGTATACAGTACATGTATACAGTAGAATCTAGATTATGTGACATGATTTTCTTAATCTCTCAGATTGTCCGACATTTCTAGCAAGAGATACAAATGACATAGTATAACACTGAATCATTACATCCTTGTTATTTGCTAATGTTAAATGAAGATAAAATCTGTATCATACTGTGTCGCTTAATGGAAAGCATCTCTCATTATCGAGTTTTTGATAATGTTACGCACATTCTTACTGATTAATATGCGATATCTTGAGAAATCGTTTTATAAAAGTTTTTTATAAGAAGGAATTATAAGAGTTAAAAGAGATAGTCTATTTGAAACTTAAATCTTGATAATTTAAGATCAGAGTTTATTATGTTTTTAATTTTATTTTGATTATTATAATTATTACAAGTTTTTAACTTTTGTTTTTCAACTTTTAATATATTTCCAAAAAAGAGGCTTTTATTTGTATAAATAAATTAGTACATAATAAACGCTTAATCTTTCTTTTTTTACAACGCGTTCAAAATTGTCCCAGGTAATTCAAAACTGCTCCCCCCCTCCCCTCCCCCAGAGAGATATTTTTGAATATAAAGAGTGCTTTTTTAAAATATAAATAAAATATATATTTCGACAAGGCGCAATAGTTGTTCGTTGCTATCTTTAATAAATCTTGAAATTACAAAAGACGTTTCAACTTTACATTAGGTCATTTTCAATGTTAAAAAAATAAAAATGATAACTCAAAATTGTTACCTAAAAACATTTAATGACATAGACGCATACTAATTGAAATTAAAATTAAAATTAACGGATGCATAAAAATTACATAAAACAATTGATACTTAGTTAGTCTTTAGTTGGTTATCAGTGATTGCTTATTTTGTCATTAGTTCAAATTGGTATGGTAATCATTTAAGTTAGAGATCTTTGTGTGACAAGGCAGCTAACAAAAAAACTTGACTTCAAGATTCATCTTTGAGCGAATTTTTATACTTTGAAACATTTTGCTGATTTGTTTCTCGTTAAAAGTTCTTGTCTTGAACAATGCTCCTTGCTTAGGAACAGATTCAATTTCTATTTTTATTTATGGAACCATCTAAAGATATTTATCATTGTATAAGTCTAAATTTTAATTTACTTATATTATACAATATACAATATATATTTTTATAAATTTCAATTAGCATGACACATTTACCAAGCGTTCATTACGGATATAGCACTTCTCGATATTTTATACATTATTTTATGAGATATTCAAACCTGTTGGAATGACATTAATTTCTTCTCGTTCAAAGCACATTTCTTCGAGAGAAGTATATAGCTAAACTGTAAGCATTCAAATTTTATGTGATTGTACAAATTTTTTTATATATGCGTCCGTTAATTTTAATTTGAATTTCAATTAGTATGCGTCTATGTCGTTAAATGTTTCTAACAATTTTGAGTAACAATTTTGAGTTATCATTTTTATTTTTCATCGAACATTGAAAATAACCTAAGGTCGAAACATCTGTTTTGTAATTTTAAGATTTATTAAAGATACCAACTAATAACTGGATATTGCTCTAAGCCTTGTCGAATATATTTTTAAATTTAATTAATTGAGTATGGGTAATACAATTTTATTAAAATATATATATGTCGTTATGATATTTGTTTTAATTTATTAGTATACATCAATATCTGTAATAACTATTAGCACAACAAAAATACAAATAATTTACATAGTAATTTATGAACCTGAGAAGAAAAAGTGCTCAAAGCCCTCCCCTCTCTTTCCCTTATGTGTATATGCATGCGCGCTTGTGCGTGCGAGTGTGCGTGCATGTGTAGTCGTGAAAATTCCAGGCCAGCTGAATGTCGGAAAGTATGAATTTCTGAGAACAATATTTTAAATAAAAATTGCAAGGTTTAAAAAATTTATTTAGTGATCTTATCAGTTTAACCTTGAGTGGCATCGCCAATTTCAAGTCAAGGTTACATTGATTTTTTTTAATTGGACATTCGAAAAACTGTTGATATTAGTTATTAAATTGTGAAATCAAAAATAGGATGCTCAATTTAAAAAAATCGATGTAACCTTAACATTGGTCGACGCCACCCAAGATCAAACTGATAAGATCATTAAATAGATCTTTTTAAACCCTACAAATTTTTGTCTAAAATATTTTTCTCAAAAAATGTATACTTTTTGAGATATGTAGTCGACCCGGAACTTTTGATAGGCACTGTATATTTAATATATACATTGATCAAAAAAATTATGGGCAAAAATTGGCTAATTTTGACTAACGATAACTTTGTGAAAAATTATCGTAAGATAAATAATATATTTTTTCTTTTTTAAATTAAAGCTTGAAATCTCTACTTTAAGACATTATGACCAGATTTTAAATTTGATGCCCCTAGCACTCTCAAAACATGAGGGTTGTGTTTGACATATTGCAAAGTTTGATGAAATACACGGACTTTAAAATGTTTTGAAGGAATGCCATTTGCAGCAGCGTAAAGTTCAAACTTTCCCCTTTAATTTAAAAAAAAACGAGATATTGCGATTTTTTTTCACAAAGTTACAGCACTTTAATGTTACCCTTGCATTTTTGACATACCTATACCATCATACATTAACCTGCATTACCATATATGCACCACGACGAGATTGCTAAATGAATTTTGCACAACGTGTTTTCTGCGTGTGTGTAGGTTTTGCACATCATGTTTCTGCGTGTAAATTTCAGTAACGCGCATTGCTCGATCACTACTTGCAGTCGCTTTCTCATATTAAAGCAGGCTCTAATTTCTTCCTAGGGAATGTCACAGATTTGTACTAGAGCTATAAGGCTCTGAGGTTGACAGGTTATCTTGCCAAATCTCTTATTCTATAATTCATGATCTACAAATCTGGAATGACATGCACACATGCAGAAACACGATGTGCAAAATCCATCCAGCAATCTTGCCATGATGCATATCCGGTAATGTGCAGATAATGTCAGTAGTATATGTAAAAAATGCGAGGGTTATTTTAAAGTGCTGTAACTTTGCGAAAAAAATTGCAGGAACATGTTTTTTTTATTAAATTAAAGGGGAAAGTTCGAACTTTATGCTATTGCAAACAGCATTCCCCCAAAAAATTTTACGAAGTCCGTGCTTTCTGTCAAACTTTGCAATTTCCAATATGATAAATACACCCTCATATTTTGAGAGTTACAGTGATAGGAGTACATTAAACTTAAAATCTGACCATAGCGTCTTAAAGTAGAGATTTCAAACTTTAATTTAAAAAAAAATGTTATCCTACGATAATTTTTCGCAAAGATATCGTCACTCAAAGCTGGCCAATTTTTGCCCACAATTTTTCTATGCCATAATTCTTTTTTAGCGATATATAGATATAAACAGGATGTAACATTTTAAGTGACAATAAAATATTTCTTGAACAGTGAATTTTAGAGAAAAATGTTTCAGACAAAAGTTATATGGTTTGGAACATAAGATGGTACTATTGGTTTGACCTTGGAAAGCTGTTTGAAGATCATATAAAGGTCATCAATTTCTTAAATCCCATATTTTATTGCATATTCTTGTAACTTACCTCGAGAACTTTCCAAAATATTATAATTAAGTTCATTTTCATTAAGTATTTTTCGAGTTATAAGACTTACAAGTTACAGCATCGTCAGCATTAAGCATTCCAATCGACGGCTAAAACTTGAATGTTGTTAAGGATCATGATCTGGATAACATTTGTCAAGATTACGGTCATTAGAGGTTGTTCCTCTTATTTCCATTTTTGCACTAAAAAATTACATTTCTACGTAAAGTACTTAATGAAAATGAACTTAATTATAATGTTTTGGAAACCTCTCGAGGTAAGCTACAAGAATATGCAAAAAAATATATGGGATTCCATTTATGCAATTGATGACCTTTACGTGACCTCCAAACAACTTTTCAAGATTAAACCGATAGCACCATCTTATGTCCCCCTCCAAATCACATAACTTTTATCTGAAATATTTTTCTTTAAAATGCACTGTTCAAGAGATATTTTAATGCGTCAATTAATCCCTTCGCTGGCATTGAGCGCCATATAGCGTCCAGAAAAAAATGCCTCAGTGGATATTGACACCAAATGGCGTCAAAGCGCTTTTTCTTCGAAATGAATGAATTTGATTCAAACCAGATATATAAGAATTTTTGAGGTCGTTGATTTTGATTTTTAAATAAAAAATATAAAATTCAAAATAGCGAATCCAATATGGACTGAAATAAAAAAAATCTAAATTCTTGTCGTTTGAAACGTTTTGAAAATTGGCTTACGGGGGTTTTCGAGGATGCTGATTTTGATTCTGAAGTTAGAATTTTAAAATTTAAAATGGCGGATCCAATATGGCGGATCTCAATTTTTAAAAATCACATTCTTGTAACGTTTTGAAATTTGGTTTACGGGGGTTTTTGAGGTTATGATTTCGATTTTTAATGTCAAAATTAGAAGGAAATTAGAATAAAAATTTATAACAAAAACTGAAATCTATCACATGTCAATTTTCACCTACGACATTAGTTGATAATTCTTGATAGAATCATGATCCCGGTGCTACTGGGAGACTATATGATAGGATTTTATACACCATCTTTATTTTTTTTGTATTTTATCTTCAAATTTCAAAGTCAAATTTCAAAACGTTTCAACAAGAATGTGAAATTAAGGTCTGCCATATTGGATCCGCCATTTTGAATTTCTCAATTTTGATCTTAAAATCGGAATCAGTGCCTTAAAAAATCCCTATATACCAGTGCGAAAAAAAAAAATTCAAACTTTTTCTGCCCACAAATGCCCGAAGCACAAATTGTGGAAATAAACGTGCCAGCAAAGAGGTTAAAATGATATACCATGTATATATGTATATATACAACGTATCCCGAAATTTTTGCTAACTTGCCGCTTTTATATAGATAGAGCGGACTAAACTGAGTTGAAAAGTCCTTTATTTTACAATGTTTGTAATAGTCAACAAGATATTAATTACTAAAAATTACCGAATATTAATCTTCAATATTTTTTTTCCAAATACTATCAATTTTTCAGAAGAACTGTTAGAGACAAAAATTGTTTATTTTCTTCTCATAGAACTCTAAGAATTTTTTTAGAATTTTTTGTCAACTTTTGAGTACTGCATTTTCTTATTGGCTATATTTTTATCAACATGAGAAAATAAGGTATTAAAAAATTCTGAAAAAATTCCCAGTATATTATGAGAAGAAAATAATTTTTGTCTTTTTCTGTTTTTCTGTAAAATTGATAGTATTTGAGTAAAAACTTATTGAAATCCAATATTCAGCGACTTTTAGTAATTAATATCTTATTAACTATTGCGAAAATTGCAAAATGTTAGAGGATCTTTCGACTCAATTTAGTCCGTTCTATCTTCACAAGAGCGCTTGGCAAAAAATTTTGAAACACGCTGTATACAGGGTAGGGCATTTTAATCGCTCCAAGCGAATATCTCAGAAACTAAGAGAGATACAAGAAAAAGTTTTATATGAAAGTTGTAAGGTTTTCTTGAAGCAAAGACGACGGAAATAACAGATTTTGGATAAGGACATTACCAAAATCAACATGAATTATTTAAATGGGACTCCCCATTTTTTTATTGTATATTCTTATAGCATACCTCGAAAGCTTTCTAAAACATAATAAAATATTTTTTCATAAAGTACTTCTTGGATTATAAGGCTTGACAGTTACAGTACCGCCAGCATTAGCATTACGGAAGGTGTCCGACCGATGACTAAAACTTCTTGAATGTTATTCAGGATCATGTCCTAGATAACATTTGTTAAGATCAAAGTCATTGTTTCTCTTATTTTCATTTTTGCACTGAAAATTCATTTTTTCAATATTCAAGAGATTTTAATCGTCGGTCGGACACTTTGCGTAATGTTAATGCTGGTGATACTGTAACTTTTAAGTCTTATAACTCGAAAAATACTGTAGGATATGTTTGATTAGGTGTTGTTTTACGAAGCGTGATGTAGAGAATAAAGAGAGGCGTTTATTACACACAGCGTAAATTAACTTTTAAGATAGATATTTGTAGATTAACAAAAAAAATTTTATACACGCGGTACAAGCTATGACACGCTCGTCTTCGACTGCCGCGCTTCCTTTCTCCTCGCTCTTCCTTCGCCGGGCTCCGAACCCGTCCGAGCATTTCCGAATATCCTTACGCGCACCCATTGTGATATTCCTATGCCTAATCGCATTCGAGTGGTACTACCACGAAAAATAATCCTAGGTTTCACAAAAATAATGAACAAAAAGATACCTTCTCTTCTTTATTTCAACTTATCTTACAGTACTTCATGAAAAAATATTTTATTATAGTGTTTTGGAAAGCTCTTGAAGTGTGCTATAAGAATATGCAATAAAAAATGGAAAGTTCTATTTAAAAAATTCATGTTGACCTTGACTTTTTCAACCTTGGTAATGCCCCTTATCTAAAATCCGTTATTTCCATCTACTTTCCTCCAAGAAAAGCTACAACTTTCATATAGAACTTTTTCTTGTATCTCTCTTAGTTTCTAAGATGTTCGCCTGGAGCGATTAAAATGCCTTACCCTGTATACACACACATATATATATGTGTGCGTGCACCCGCGCGTGTAAGTGTATATACACATACACAGGGTGTCTCATTTTAAATAATACATTAAGATTTCTCGGAAACTATGGTAGATATGAAAAAATATTCTAAAAGTTGTATGGTTCGAGGGGGACATAAGAAGGCTATTGCTTTGACTTTGGGTGTCGCTAAGGTCAGATCAAGATCACATCAAATTTTTTTAATGGAATACCCTATTTTTGATGGCAGAATCTAATAGCTGGTGTTAAGAGCTTTTTAAAATACTGTAATAAAGTTATTTTTCATTACGTACTTTTTGAATTACAAGGCTTAAAAGTTACAGGTCCGCCGGCATTAGCATTACGCAAAATGTCCGATTTACAAATAAAACCTCTTGAATGTTGTTCGGAATTATGTCCTGGATAATTGTTTGTCAAGATCAAGGCCATTAGAGATTATTCTTATTTTCATTTTTGCACTAAAAATATTTTTACGTAAAAATGAAAATAAGAGATACAGCCTTCATTGGTTTTGATTTTGATAAATGTTATCCAGGACATGATCCTGAACAGCATTCAAGAGGTTTTAATCATCGGTCGGACATCTTAGGTAATGTTCGGCAATATTGTAACTTCCAAGCATCATAACTCAAAAAGCACTTAATGAAAAAATATTTTGTTATAGCGTTTTGAAAAGCTCTCGATATCAGTAATTATTCTGTCATCAAAAATAGAGTATTCTATTTAAAAAAATCGATATAACCTTGACCTGACTTTGGCGCGCCACCCAATATCAAATCAATGGTACCTTTTTATGTCCCCCTCCGAACCATACAACTTTTGTTTAAAACATTTTTCTGTATCTACTATAGTTTTCGAGAAATCTTAATGCATTATTTAAAATGGGACATCCTGTATGTATACTATATATATAAACAATATATGTCTATATGTATATATATTCCTATTATTTTTTTATAATTTAAATTGATTGAATATTAATTTATTTATTAATTTTTAAATACTACAGTATATTAGTATTAAAAATAAAGATTTATAAAATTAATTAATTATTGATTAATTTTCTTCAAATTTTAGATTTATATTTTCAATCGAAATCAGAGAAAAAAAATTATGTGGGTAATTTAAATTTGATTTCAGTATATCATTAAACATTCTGTCTAATATTAAAATTATGGAATGTAGCACGTTGTCCTTATAATTTATTTCTATACGTTTTATCTTTTTTGTATTAGTTTATTACTATTATTATTTCAATCTTTTGTTTCCTTTGCAAATTTGTAAATTGGCTTTATTTTAAATTATGATAAGGATTTCTCGTTTCTATTTAAATTATGCCAAAAAATTAGGACTTGTAATGAAACTCGTGAATGAAAATATTTATTAAAGTCACCTACATTATTCATGAGACTTTTAGACTGTAATGTAGCAACATCACATTTAAAATCCATTTTTGATAGTGTAACATGGATTTATGTAATGAGCTTTTCATAATTGTTTTGCACCACTGTTGTAGTGTTATCTAACTACACTGTATGTCTTTGTGATACTGGTGTTATTTATGTAGTAAATGTATGCTTAGAAAATGTTGAAATTATGTGAAGCATGAAGCAATACATACACAATAATTCTTATATTAGGTGTTGGAATTAATTCGTAGCGTTTTTAATGAAAGAATGTTATTTATTTCACATGAGCATTAAAAAATACATTAATGAAAGTACTTCCCATTACTTGTAAAACGCTACGAATTAATTCCAACACCTAATATATACAGGGTATTTGGAAAATAATGATAAATCTTTCGTATAGGGGTAGAATGGACTAGACTGGAGAAGAAAAGTTTTGTACCATTTTGCAATTTTTGCAATAGTTAATAAGATATTAATTGCTAAAAAATTGCTGAAAATTTTTCTTCAATAATTTTTTACTCAAATACTATCAATTTTACAAAAAAAAAACAGACAAAAATTGTTTATTTTCTTCTCATAGAGCTCTAAGAATTTTTTTAGAATTTTTTTCAGTATTTTTCAATACCGTCTTTTCTTATAAAATCTTATCTTAGTAAAAATGAGAAAATGCAATAAAAAATTGATAAAAAATTCTGACAAAATTCGTAGAGTTTCTATGAGAAGAAAATAAACAATTTTTGTCTCTTCCAATTTTTTTGAAAGTTGATTTGAGTAAAAAATTATTGAAGACTAATTTTTGACAATTTTTAGCAATTAGTATCTTGTTAACTATTGCGAAAATTGCAAAATGGTAGGGTAATTTTCTTTTCGGTTTAGTCCATCCTATCCTTATGCGAAAGATTATCTATTATTTTCCAAATATCCTGTATATTTGTATATATATATATATATATATATATATATATATATATATATGTATGTATGTATGTATGTATGTATGTATGTATGTATATTAAGTCCAAAGTAAATATTTTCTTAGTAGTCTTTTTCAAAATAGATATATAAATTGATACCAGAAATTAAAATGCTTATAACGGTCAAAACTGGATCTTTTAAGTGTTTTGGAAAGCTCTTGAGATGATCTACAAGAATGTGCAATAAAAAATAGAGGATTCCATTTAAGAAATTGAAGGTAACTTTCACGTTTCAAGCAACTATTCAAGGTCAAACTAATAACATGATCTTATGTCCTTCTTAAAGCCATACAACTTTTGAAACATTTTTTTCTAAGATCAAAAATAAAAAATTATTTGGTGGGATATTATAATGGGACACTCTATATACTATATTAGTCTTTCGAACTGCGCGTCGAATTATTTTTTCGAATTAAAAACGCAATTAAACTATCCTAGTAATCGCGAATTAAATTGACAAGCAATTAATAATTTGATGCTACAATCAGGCTTTATATTATATTATAAAGATGTTAATATGTTGGAAAACTGTTAATAAAAATTTATTGCGAAAAATATTATCTCGGCTGAGAGTCAAACCGAGATTTCTCCTTTAAAGGTTTAGGACGCTCGTATACAGAGAGAATACAGAGAGATCTGGGTTCGACTCCCGGTCAAGATAATATTTTTTGCAATAAATTTATTAACAGTTTTTTAATATATTAACATCTTTATAATATGAGATTCGATTATAGCATCAAATTATTAAAATTGCTTGTCAATTACACGATCATTAGAGTAATTTAATTGCGTTTATAGTTTGAAAAAACAATTCGATTAAAAAAACTACAATATGATATTATACAGGGTGGCATGAATATACGGCCCCATTCGTCCCGAGCAGGTAGAGTGGACTAAACTGAGTAGAAGTCTTGTACCATTTTGTAATACTCGCAATAATTAACGAGATATTAACATTTAAAGATAGCCGAATACGCGTCCGCTCGACTTACTATTGAAGGTACGGTCCAAACGCACGGCGCGCGGGCCGCAAGGAGCGGAAATGGCCTAGCAGGCGCGCCGCGCCGTTTGAGCTTAGATGCTCGCGACGGTAAGCCCTGCTCCTCGCGGCCCGCGCGCTCCGTGGGCCGTACTTTCGGCAATAATAGGTCGGGAGGACGTGCATATTCGGCTATCTTTAAACATTAATATCTCGTTAATTATTGCGAGCATTACAAAATGGTAGAGGACTTTTCTACTCTACTTTTCTTCTAGTTTAGTCTACTCTACCTGCTCGGGATGAGTGGGGCCATATATTCATGCCATCCTGTATATGCAAATATATATGTATATGGTATATATTTTAATTCAAGATTGAATTATTTAAGCAATGAAGATCCAGCTTCGACCGTTATAGGCATTTTAATTTTTAGTAGTGATTGTGTTCTCACATATGCGGTCTAAAATAAAGATTTTTAATATTGATTATATAAATCGACTTATAAATTAAGAGATCACAGACCTCTATATGTATATTACACTAAACTGTTAACTTCCCATTTTTTCTTGTGTAAAAATACTGCTCGCGCGAATTACATGCGCACATTAAGACCGTAGAAAAGAGATGCCAACACACAGGGATTTATATCATGATGGAAATTGGGCGCATTCAGCGAAAAAAACTCACTGAGCAAAAAAGGGATTAATCTATGATTAATATGTTTATTTATTATAATTCATAATGTAGAATATTTGTCTAGAATGTTTGTCTATTATAAATAATCTTTAGTATCATTTTTCTTACGTATTTATTATTTACTATTTATTATTTCTCTAATGTTTGGGCCTTAAGGTTATGTAGCGTTCAGTGAGCGGTGGAGCGACTTATAATTACGCTCCATTGCTCGCATTACAAATTATAATAAATAAATATATTAATCGTAGATTCAGTATATTCAGAACGACAATCACTCATTGAGCACTTAGTAAACGATTGTCGTTCTGAATGCACCCATTAATCCCTTTTTTGCTCAGTGATTGGTTTTTTCGCTAAACGCATTCAATATAAAGTGAAACATTGCGCATAATGGCGCATAATGCTTAAAATTTCAACCAATCAAATTTGCCCGATGAGGAAATGCAACAATTTCAAATGTAAAGACTTGTGATAATTTTCATCAACACCATATGATTTCTGTCGCGCCGTCCATATTGAATTTTACTTTACCGAGCATATTTGATTGGTTCACAGCTCCCCATTAGTTTTAAATAACTGCGCATCCATCGAAATGTTTCACCTTATATTCTTTCCACTATGGAAAGCTTATGTGATCAGCCTCTCCGTGATTGATTCAAGATATTGGGTACCTCTCTGTGATTAGTTCAAGATGTCATATACTTCTCTGTGATTGAATGCCTTATTCTGCACATACTTTTTGATGATTTTTGTCAGCACTTAAAGAAGCAGAGTTAGTAGTCTAATGTAATATTGAATTAGGGAAAAAGTTCTTTTATAAAAAAAACCTTTTCCCATCAATATCTTCGTTAAAAATGATCAAAATTTAAATTTTAAAAAAGATTTTAAAGCTCGAAATTTTTACTTCTAAATGATTACTGTATTTTTTGAGTTTATGTGAATTTTGTAATTTTTACATATAGAAAACTACGAGCTGAAAAAAAAATGAAAAAAATTTTATTTTACTTTGTACGTCTATAGCGTGCAATTTGAGCAAATTTTCGATCATTGTGAAAATTAAAGTTTTCCTTATAAAGTCGTTTTTTAAAAATGTTCCCACGATTTTTTGTTCTTGAATTACTCATGAGATAAATAAGAAGAAATATTCTGACTTTATTGCTCGTAACTCCATTGAAAATCATCGTATTACAATTAAAAATATAGATTCTAAGCTGAAACGTTGCTCTCAAGTGATAATTGTCAATTATTTTTTTTTAATAGAATAATATGGATTGCTAAAAAAGTTTTTTTACCAACCTGTAAAAGGATATTTTCCCTAATCCAATATATAGAAATCTGAGGAAAAGTACTGTTCATATATGTATATTATTAATTTCCGTGTAAAGTAAAAATATCTAATTTATGTACTAGTAGAGGAAAGGCTCTTATTATGAGATACCAAGTTTATTTTGGGTAAATGCTAGAAATCTATGAGCAGAATTAAAAAAAATAATAGCTCATTTTGAAGGGAATTTAATAAGCTTATGTTTATAACATTAAAATTTAATTGAAATTCTATTTTTTTTAAATTAAAAAACTGTAAAAAGTGAGCAAATCGTAAAGTAAAAAAAAATGGTGGTCCTAATATGAGATGTCCAGAGAAATCGATAATAAAACGGAAAGTATATCGGTATTGCAATTAAAAAGAAACTGATAATTATGGCAGAGGATCATCCCCCGATGATCTTGACCTTGACATATGTATGTTGTCAAGGTCATTACCCTGAGTGACCTTCAACAGGTTTTAGCCGTCGCTCATTATTCATTAAAAAGTCATTATTAATAAAAAAGTTTGAAAAAATAACATCTTATTTCTGCTATACAGGGTGTCCCATTGTCACCTTAAATAACTTTTTTATTTTTGATCTTAGAAAAAAATGTTTCAGATAAATTGTATGGCTTTCAGAGGGACATAAGATGGTGTTATTAATTTGACCTTGAACAGTTGCTTGAAGGTTACATGAAGGTACCTTCAATTTCTTAAATGGAACCCCTACTTTTTATTACACATTCTTGTAGATCATGTCGAGAGCTTTCCAAAACGCTATAATTAAGTTTTCATTAAATACTTTTTATAATTAAATTTTCATTAAATACTTTTCTCTATAAGCATAATTGAAATTTTGTAATATAAACTGTATTACAATAAAAAAATTAATTAATTTTATTTTTTTTCTACAGTACGTTTATTTAAAATATACATGCTAAGATTTTGCTGTGTTTTTTTTCCGAGTTATAATTTGCAAGTTCCAGCACCGCTGGCATTAGTATTATCTAAGGTATCCTACAAACGACTAATACCTCTTGAATGTTGTTCAGGATCATGTCCTACATAAAATTTGTTAAGAAGGTCATTGGAAATTGTTTCTCTTATTTTCATTTTTGCACTGAAAATTTATTTTTATGTAAAAATATTGTAAAAATAAGGGAAACAATCTTCGAAAAATAAGCATGTGATAGACCCAGAATTCGTCTTCAGATAGTTGAAACAAAGCATCGCAGAAATAGACACTTGATATTCATTTCGATTATCCTTTTTATTATTGTACAGTAACATTTATAGCAACGATTTTTACTGTGACATAGGAGTATAGGTTATTTCATATTAGCAGAAAGAAATCTGAGAGTGGATAAGGACGAATAATCGAAGTTGACTTCATCTGTCTAATTTACATAATAGTAGAAAAGAACCACAAAAATATTATCCTACGAGATTTGATACATGAAAAGGAATGTCCACTCTCAGGTTTCTTTCTGATATTAGAAACCTGAGTATCTCATATTACGATTTCCACTTATAGTTCTACGATTATCAAATCTAACTTCTGTAATTAAGCAATTCATCATATCCCGTATTTTTTTATTAGTACGATCTTACTCTGTCACTACATGACGAATTTATTGCCAAAGTATTTACTTATTAAATAATAAACAAGATTAAAGGTTCATCTCAATGAAATTTGAAGACATCCAAATTCTAAAATTTTTTTTTTTTACAATGACTACAGGCATGATCTAATAATGAATCTTCCAACTAAATAGTTTTCAATCCAAAAGCAACAAATTCATGGAATTGGTGGACCAATAGATAGCATTTATTAGTTTAGCAGAAATGCTGCTCATATTAGGGAGCTCATAATAGGGAGCTTTTCTCTATAAGCATAATTGAAATTTTGTAATATAAACTGTATTACAATAAAAAAACGTTAATTTATTTTTTTCTACAGTACGTTTATTTAAAACATGGATGCTAAGATTTTGCTGTGTTTTTTTTTAACGGCTGTGTTTTTTTTATAACTTATAAACTTTGATGGCAATGATCCTTGCAGTTGGATATATGAAATTTTCATTTTTCATTATACACTATTATTTATGTTACAGTGCACAGCAATCCTCGGAGAATGCTGTTAAATCTGGGCGGCACACATTAGGCAATCAAGTAATTCGTAAAGGTTACATGTGCATACATAATCTCGGTATTATGAAGGGTGGCTCGAGAGATTACTGGTTTGTTTTAACATCAGAAAGTATCTCCTGGTTTAAGGATGAAGAAGTAAATATTGTTCATAATTATTAATCAATTATTTAAGTTAATGTTAAAAATGATAAAAGTTATAACATTTTATGTTGAAAAAAAATTATTATCCAAAAACAATGTTAAATCTAGTATATTTTTATGTACAAAGGAACGTGAAAAGAAATATATGTTGCCTTTGGATGGACTGAAATTGCGTGATTTAGAACAAGGTTTCATGTCGCGTCGTCATCTGTTTGCATTATTCAATCCAGAAGGAAGAAATGTTTATAAGGATTATAAACAATTGGAGTTAAGTTGTGAAACACAAGATGATGTTGACTCTTGGAAGGCGTCATTCCTGAGGGCTGGTGTATATCCCGAAAAATCAACAGAGCAAGCAAATGGTGAAGAGGTGAGTTCATCATTGATCAAAACATGATTAAATAATTATCTATGCTGTTATAAAAAGATAATTTGTATTTTATATTAATTTAGGTAATTATTTAGAATAGCTACCTCATTTCTGATAATAAAAATTTGTGGTTATTAACGTAAATATTTTGATAATATATTATTAAATTCGTGATTTTTTATTATATAAATGTTGTATAAATAAGTACGCATACTTTTAATGTTATAATATCTTATATATTACTGAAAAATGACAATTTTTTTCTCTATTATCATCTCTATTGATAATCAAACTCGGACGATAACATTAAAATCACAGTTCGTGTTATTAAGTTTTAAATATACATAAATGTTTACAAAACTAATAAATCATGAAATTAGTACCGTATTATCAGTTTTTTACTCTTAATCATTTAAATTTTAACAGTCACACGAACTTCCATAAGCGCTGATTGTCTTTAATAGTATCGGTGCGATGACTCTTACTATATGCGAAAAGTTGTTAGCATACGTGGGCGGGCAGGAGGAGAAAGAGGGGACAAATCGCTAAGTACATACATATATGAAATAAATACAAGAGTATGCTCATCCGGTAATAAATCAGGAATTCGGAATAGTGAGGATGTCATCAAACGAGCAGGTTCGGCTTCGTGAAATACGGTCGCTTAAGGGAATCCTAAAACTGTTTGTATTATCAACTACTCATAATTTTTGTTTAACAATTATTTTTTTCCTCTTATACAGATTCGAAAATCCTTTTCCAGGATTAAAGTATACGCATTAATACATGTTTGTGAGATGGAATTTACGCCGAGAACGACAAAAAATTTTTCTTAAGATTTCAATTTCGAAATTTTGTGTCGTTTTCGGAATAAATTCTTAAATAAATTCCACTTTACAGACACGTATTAATATTAACATATTTTAATCGTGAAAAAGGATTTTCGAATTTGTAAAAGAGGAAAAGAGTAATTGTTATGCAAAAAATACGACTTTAATTTTGGAAAATCTTTTTTGTTAGACCTTCAATCAATTCCGCAAATTCAGGATTGTTTGTGCATGTCATACACTTCCAGGGAAGATATCATTTGATACATATGCCCTACAGAATTTCTGCACTAAAGGAATTATAACCTGAGATGACAGCTGTGAAAGCTGAAATAAAGTGGACTTTTAATTCTTTTCCCCGATTTTCTTGTCAAATTTAGTATGGTTTTTGTTTTTTTTGTGCGTACTTTTATTGTGTAAAAGAATTTGGTGGTCTATAAAGGCAATTCGGAGAAATTGGCAATCTGTAATTCTTGTTGATTTAGAATCCCTCTTAAGGGCCAATAATAAGCTATATAAGATATTAAGACTTATAAAAGCCCTAAAGCCCTTAGTTGAGATAAACTGATTCTAATTTGCTCTTATCAGCCCTAATAGCGCCTATATAAAACTCTAATAGCACATAACATAGGGCCCTAATAGGCTGTTAGGCTATAGACTGTATGTCTTAGCTCTATATCGTTGATTCTGATTTTCTCTTATCAGTTTATTAAATACAATTTAAATCATTTTTTACATTATAATTTTATTAACAAAAAAGTTTTATATTATTTTGAGATATTCACTGTAGTTTCGAATTAAAAAAAGAAACGTATAAGCCAATATGCATATGAAGCCGAGCCGCGCGAATTCATAGCACGGCCCATCACGTCTTATTCTCAGCGGCGCGCCACCGCTGCCGTTGTCGAGTGAGGCGCATTTCTGCAAAATATACGCCTTGATGCCTTTTTTTACATTTTTAATATCTTCCGATAGATTTCATCTTATATTCAAGACAGTCTTAAATACGGTCTTAAGAAGTCACGAACACAGTTGGCGTAACGTGGGTACAGGCGTTGGAAATAAAATTAATTTTTTTTTTTTGCGCAGTTGCGCCACGTCATTATGACCGGGAATAATTCTCTTGCGCCTGCGCATGCGCCCTTACATCGTGTTATGTCGTGATGAGCCTTAATATCTCTCTCGTTCGCGGGGCAGATCTACATTTTTTTTTTCGTCTTGCGCGGGCATTCAATGTTTTTTCTTACAGATTTTATCGTTTCGTATAAAAACACGTCAAATGAGCCTAATTTTATCAAAATCGGAGGTGAGGACTATATTCTAAATAAATACCAAAAAAGTTGTATCTAAATGAAGAAAAAATATTTTTTCTAAATCTGTTTTATGACAAGTTAATTCATATTTATTAGAATTTATTTCAATTTATTTTAGGATAAGCAGAAGGTAAGTTAATGAAAAATAGAGATTTTTGTTTTTGAATCTTTAACTGTATAGTGGTTTGAATTACATTTGTTAAATGCAACTAACAAAAAGAATTACTTTAGAAAAATAAGCTTTATTTGGCTTTTATAATCGCGATTAGGATAGGAATTATTCACACAACATGTAATATTGCAGCGAGATTATTTGCAATGCAATATTACTTTAATATTTACTATTTAATATTTACTATTTTATTTACTATTATTAAATACTACTGAGACATTAAAATTGCGATATATTATAATGTAATATTGCAGTAATTTTGTTGAGATGTTACAATATGATATATCATTCTGCAATATTGCTATATGTCGTCCAAATATTACAGTGAGATATATCGCAATGCAGTATTACTGCAATATCGTCCAAATATTGCAGTGTGATATATCGAACTGAAATATTACCATAATATCATTCAAATATTGCAAGTACGACATATTGCAAAGTAATTTTATCGCAATATCATTTAATGTTGCAATGTGATATATCGCATTGTAATATTATCGCAATATCATTTAATGGTTGCAATGTGATATACTGCACTGTAATATTACAGCAATATCGTTCAATTATTACATTGCAGTGCATTTATTACATTGTAATATTACTGTAACTGCGTTGAAATATTACATTGCATTTTATTGCAGTGCCCTCTTTCTAAGATATGAATAATATTGTGATTTATTATTGAATAAATATTAAATATTAAATGTAAAAAAATTAGGAACATAGATTGAACATAATTTACAATGGATACAAATAAGCTGTTTGTGTCTTATATCTTTTTGTATCTATTACAGTTATATGTAATATTCATTTACAATTTTTTTATCTCCAATATTCAATATTTTTCTCCTATTCTTAATTTTTTTTATTATGTGCGGGGTCAAATAATACATCATTGAAATATATACAGGGTGTCTCTTAAGATGGGTCGGGGCCACATTAGGGATGCAGAATGGATCAAAGGGAACAAAAAATTCTTACACCATTTTGAGATACTCGCTGTAGTTTTCAAATTAGAAAAAGAAACGTCTAAGCCAATATGCGGTTAAGCCGTGCCGCGTAAATTCGTAGGACGGTCCACACTCGAGCGGCGACGGCGGCGGCGGCGACGCACAAGGAGAGGGAAGGAACGCTTCGTTCGCCGCTCGAGCGTGAGCCGTCTTACGAATTCGCACGGCGCGGCTTAACCGCATATTGGCTTAGATATTTCCTTTTTTAATTCGAAAACTACAGCGAGTATGTCTCAAAATGGTATAAGAATTTTTTGTTTCCTTTGATCCATTCTCCATCCTCAATATCCTCCATCCTCAATAGATGGGCCCGACCCATCTTAAGAGACACCCTGTATACAAGTCGATGTTTCAACATTTGCCAAATGTTCCAAATATTTACAATATAATAACAAGTAACAAAGGTTTAAAAAAATAAAGTAAAACGTTTATAAATTTTTATTTTAAATAATAGTTTTGTCTTTGAGATATAAGAATTTAAATATGACTATCCCTACAGTACGAAATATTGCAGTAATATTACAAAAATTGCAACAACAGTATTGCTGTAATATTGATTTTTTTATATTTTATTGAAAAATATTTTATAGAAAATATTGCAATTTACTATTGCAATGTTACAATTAAACAGATTATATTTAGAGAGAAATATTGCAAATATGTTGCTATAAAATTATGTAATATTTCAAGAATTATTTCACTTTTATTAATTCTAACATATTATTACTTAGCATTATATTCCAAAATACATACGATAAAGTTATAATCAAGATATATATATTCGGAGGCCTAGAAATCACATCCAAAAAGGTTTGGGAATCTCCAGGAAACTCGCGTACTTCTTATAGAACTTCTAGATATTTTCTCTTTACGAGAAGCATATCCCTTTCGTGGGCACTTGTTTATTGAAATATTGCAATAATGTATTGCAATATTTTCTACGAAATTAACTCTTGTCATACAAGCTACAATTTAGTGCCTCATCCATATAAACGGGTCACTAGAATCCATTCGTTTTTTCACCTATTCAGAATGATTCAAAAAATCTCTAAAAATTCACCAATACTTTCAACTTTCTAGAATAAATACTAGAACTTCATTTTGGAAAATAATCAAATGTATAATTTATAATTACCGCAAGACTCATAAGAGAAAAAGTGGCATTTGATTTTAAAAAATTATAATTTTCCATAATAAATGAATATAAAAAAATGATTCCAGGGTTTTGTAGTTTAGATATGAAGTTTTGAAAACAAAAATATTAGAAATAGAACTATAAACATAGAAATTCAAATTCTACAAAAAGTTAGAAATTAGTTAGTTTAGAAATTATTTGAAAAGTTGAAAATGCCCAGCAGTCCTAGAAGAAAAAATACGCAAATAGTGTTAGTGTATCTATTGGAGATTCTCAACTTTTTTTGGAAATGCTTTCAAGGCCTCCGATTTTTTTTTAACTATCATACGCAATCAATACTAGAAAAATACCTGATAATATGTTGAAACTATTAATAAATTTATTGCGAAAAATATTACCTCGGCCAAGACTTGAACCCGGATCTCTTGTATTCCGTACAAGCGGTCCTAAACCATTAAAGGACTTAGTAATATTCTTCGCAATAATCATAATAAAGAAACAACGTCTTTCTTTCAGGCGACATAATATAAACAATATTAAGAATCTTTATTTTAGACCGTATATGTGAGAAACACAATCAATACTAGAAAAATGCCTATTACGGTCGAAGCTGGATCTTCATTGCTTTAAATAATTCAATCTTGAATTACTACTACACTATATATGTACTTGCATATCATATTGTAGTCTTTTTAAGCTTCGTAATAAGCATTTTTCTATTTGCGCAGTTCTAAAAACAATATAATATATATGCATTTTTCTAGTATTGATTGTGTTTCTCATATATGCGATCTAAAATAAAGATTCTTAATATTGTTTATCTTACGCACTTTAGAGTGTAATATTAAACAATAATACTTAGCAATTAATAAAACTGAATTAATTATTGTAATATATTATAATAGCAATAGTGCAGAAATATTCCTGAATTTTTTGCGGACATTTATTATTATAACAATATTTATACTATGTAATATTACTGCAGTATTACTACAGTACATAGAAATACTATCGCAATATTGCAAAATATTAGCATATGTTGAAATATTGTCTAATATTACAATAATATGTTGAAATATTGTCTAATATTACAATAACATTATAAAGATATCGCAGAAATATTTCTGTGATAAATTTGCGACGGACATTTAATATTACGTCGATATTTATACAATATTATTAACATATTATCATGCAATATTACTGCAAGATTGCTACAATATTACAATGCGGTGGATAAAGTGTAAAATTAATACTAAATTTTGCAAAATTTTCTATGCTAAAATTATTTTTAACATTATTTTACATGTGGATATTATTTTTAATAAATACATTTTTAATATTTTTATTGTCTTATGAATACTACAGACTGTATTTGAGATGTTTATATAGAATACGTGGGTTTTTATATACGTTTCTAAAATAAAACTAATAATATAATCTTTTGTATTGAGTGCATAATAGAATCGTTCTCTTTTTTTGTCTCATATTTGAATCAACTAAAAAGGAAGGATATGAGGTTGGTACAATCGTGTTTTCAATTACAAAGCATACTTACATATAAGCACCGAACACCATCAAATCACACTTTATTGCAGAAAATTCTAACATTATAGAATATTATTCGATATTTCGATTATATTTCTAGATTTGCTCAATACTTGTTACATTAATAATGCTGCGAATGTTATCTGATATTTGCTTTCTTAATATATGCCTTAGTAATAATAATTAAATCGTTTGAAAATATAAGCACAATATATAAAATTTAAACCGTATTATTTTTAAGAAATCAATATATTATAGACTCAGAAATTTAAAAACGAAATAATTCAAAAGCACTACGAGCCAAGCAGGATTGACGTGCTACAAATTTAACAATAAAATATATTCTTTAAAGTTAAAACGTTTCGACTCACATCGAGTCATCTTCAGTATGCATACATCAAATCGGCCGTGGTAAATCTCAAATTTTCGTGGCTAATATGAATGAGCTATATATCCATTTTGTTCTCCTTAATTGACTTAACAGTTAATTAATCTATTACAAAAGTCTATTACAAAAATCAATATTGCAATAATGTAAAAGTTCTTAAGTCAATAATTTTACAATATTAACAATAATCAAATGCATACCTGAGAAGGAAACAAGCATATCACTATCATTGACAAAAAAATAAATCGCAATTAGTTTGACAGATACATTCAAATGAAAATGACTGATATGAACCGACAAGAAAAAACCACAAAGGGGGAGGGGGGGATTAGTTTTTGATGGGATAAAAAATGGATGGAGGATTAGAATTAGGGGATAAAAGTCAAAGATTGGTAGATATGAATCTGAGAGTAATCCGATATCGCTTTGTTTATTTAATGTTGTTTTTTTTTTATGTAGATCATCTCTGAAACTAATATTTTTATATATGATGTTTTATTATCCAATATTTTAACTTTTCATTCCAAATAAATTCATGGTTGTACTGTAATCTCTCTCCCCCCTCTCTCCCTCCCCCCTCCCCTCCCCCTCTCTCTCCATGGCTAGAAATAATAGAGGGAGATCCACTTTTTTTATTGATATATTCGAAATATGTTCTTTTATACTTTAGTACCTAACTCTTTTAGTTTAGCTAATATAAGATGCAATCATGACAAGTTATCTTGAAAATCACGTCGTGGTGCATTTTTGGATTTAATTCATCTTTTCTTCTTTTTATAAATCTTTCTAAAATGTCCAGAATGGAATATGCTATTTTTTTACCAGCTTTTCGTGCTATTGGTACAAAACTTTCAGAGATGGTCTTAACATAAAGTACTGTAAAAAATTTATTTTTAATATTTATTAAATTTGAAGAGAAATGTTTGTGTAAATCAGGTTTAATTATTTGGATAAATATTTTAGTCTGGATATTAGAAAAAATGAAAGAAAAGGGTAACTATTTTATATCAACAAAATTTTAGTAGCTTCTATATTTTTTTTATGTGTGAATGGGATAATAAAAGTATTCTGTCAGTCATTCCAAACTCTGATATCTCTTTTATGCGATATTGAATGTTCGGAATGTATTGATATTATTTTTGTTCCTGTAGGGCGGTTCAGAGGGTCAATCATCAATGGATCCTCAACTGGAGCGTCAAGTGGAAACTATTAGAAATTTAGTAGATTCTTATATGAAGATTGTCACGAAAACTACTCGCGATCTGGTTCCAAAGACAATTATGCATCTTATTATTAATAACGCTAAGGATTTCATCAATGGGGAACTGTTGGCACATCTTTACGCAAGTGGCGATCAGGTAAAATTATGTTAATATGATATTATGTTTATACGATAGTCATTGCAAAATCCATTTTTTCTTAAAGATTTTATATATTAAAGTTGAATACAATGATTTCAATAAATCGATTAATAAAAATTTCTTAATAATAAAATATCATAGAAATGTACAAAAAATAATGGGCATTAGGAGTCACTGTTCGAAATCAATTGTGCAAAAAAACTATATATAACAAAAATTTTGTATGTTTCAACTCCGTTTTGAGTCATCTTCAACACAATAAATAATAATAAATAATAAATTAAACCACAATATCGTGGAAACGCATTCTCGTTAAGTGATTATGACTGCAATGTGAGGAGCTCCACCCTCAACATCTTGAATGTTGTGCCAAACAGTTGCGTAGTTGAGTGGAAATATGATTAGTCAGCCTCAAGCTAAAGAATTATAAAGATTTTAACGTTGCAACATATTACAATGGAGAATTTTGAAAAAATCATAATAGTGCTCACTACATAATCGACGTAACCGTACCTCATCTGTTTCTCAAAAGAGAGGCATTATTTTAAGTTTAATTGACAGGATCTTCTATCTTTCGCATCCAGAATTCCATTAAAAGAATTTGGAATTCATAATTAATATTTTATTGGAGAACGACTATCTTTTGGATTTTATTTTTAAGACCTTGAATGAGAGGATAAAAAAATTAATTAAAAAATCGAACAACTATAATAATTAGCATAAGAACATTCAAAAAGAAAAAATTAAATGGTTCACTATTCCATTTATTAATGATGTCTCCAATAAACTCAACAAATTTATTTACGATATATGCCAAAAAGTTTCGTACTGATATGATATTAATACGTTGAGTAAGTTTCATCAAAATACATAAAGATTCTTTCTCAAAATTGTCCAAAAGGAATGTAGTGTATAAGATCAATGCAGGGATTGCGATGCATCTTATGTTGGTCAGACAGGTAGAAAGTTAATGACAAGACTATCGGAATACCGGAACCATATTCGCAGAAAGACTTCGTCTCATTACCGATCATAGGATGCATTATAATCATGACTTTGATTGGGAAAATATTGGGTCATCTAAAAAGTATCCGCGGTACTTTGTCACTAGATACATGTATTATATATGACCATCAACACACATCTAGTGACAAAAAACCGCGGATACTTTTTAGATGATCCAATACAAGAATTCTGGATGAAGAGAGATCTTATTATAAGCGATTAATGTCTGAAATTATGTATATAAATCTACAATTTAAGGGTTTTAACATGCAAATAATGTATAAAACAAACACAGAGGCTTTAAACAATGCGTATATAGAGATCCTCTATAAACTGTAATGTTAATATTGTTTATTCAAATTGACCGATGTGTACTTTCTTGTTCTAACATACGCGACAGTTATTACTGAGCATCACAAACCAACATGACTGCTCTTTTGTTCTTTTATTTTTTAATTTTAATTTAATTTTAATTTGTGACAACTTTTGATTGATTCGCATTAAATTTTGACGATATATGATGTACGATTACACTATGTGGTGAGCACTATTATGATTTTTTTCAAAATTCTTTATTCATTATATGTTGCCACCTTAAAATCTTTATAATTCTTTAGCTTAAGACTGACTATCATACTTCCACTCAGATATGCAACTGTTTAGTACAACATTCAAGATGTTAATGATGGAACTCCTCACTACATTGCAGTCATAATCATAACGGAAATGCGTTTATTGTGGTTCATGATATTGTGGTTTAATTTATTATTTATTATTATTTATTGTACTGAAGATGGCTTAAAACGGTGCCGAAACATACAAAATTTTCGTTATCTATATAGTTTTTTTGCGCAATTGATTTCCAACGCTGACTCTTAATGCCTACTGTTTTTGGTACATTTTTATGATTTTATTATTAAAGATTTTATAAACTAAATTTTCCCACTGTTTCCTAGTCAACTAATGATGAAATAAATAATCTGACAATATTTAATAAGCCTGTAAATGCACTTTGCCTTTCCTTTTATCCTTCTTTTTTTCGAGCATTTGGATCAAGAAAAATATATTTATTATTTTTTAAATATAATAAATTTAATTTAATTTTTGACTATATATTAAAATTTTGAATATTGTTCTTGCCAAGATTGGGAAAGTTACTTTGTAAAAACAACTATCATTACAAGATATTAACTCTAAAAAATAAGTTGCAATTACTTCAAAAATAACTTTTTTATTATTTTTTTAGTTTTTTTTTATGATTACAGAACAATATAGATAATATTTTAATATTGTTAGAACTAAAGAGAAAAATTGATTTACGTTTTTACATGTTATACAATTTTATTTAAAAAATAGAAATTAATTAAATCAAACGCGTAGAAAAACATAAGACAGTAAGATGTAAGCGGTCAAATTATAGTAAAAAATGTAAGAAAAAATGTAACGGTAATTTTATGTTTTCTACTATGATTGTCGCTTTGTTTATTGCTTACCTTACGATATTCGTACAGATAATTTGTTTTTATGGACCATCTACAATGAGAGTAATAAATAGTAAGCTGTAAAAAAATTGATCAATCATAATCGATTATTCTTTTCGTCAATTTCTCACAGTTTATAACCTACTATATCATATTACTTTTACTATAAATGACTCTTTAGAGATAAGGATTAGATATTAATAATAAGTAGATATTGATAATAAGCAAGATTAAATTGTCAAATTATTAACGTAATATTCTTATAGATAATTAGCTTATGAGAAATAAAGGATTTGCAATAAATATTAACAATAAGCAAAATTAAATTACTGTTTGTCTTCTAAACGTTGCCTTTATCTTCTACGCAATCAGTAGCGGCAGTAATATAACTATTCAGATTTTAATCAATTATATTAAATTGACAAATTAGTTTAAAATATGCAAAGTAGCTGTAAAAGTAGCTTAAATTAATTAATAGTTACTAAAAGAAATGTAACTAAGTTATAGTTACAACTGGAAAAAATAGAACAAAGTTAAGTTAAAGTTACTGAAAAAAGTAACTTTAACTTACAAATGACTAGTTTCTTCTCAACCCTGGTTTTGGCATTTATGTGTCTGATTTTTTCTACGTCTTTATATTTTTATATTTTCATCTGAAAAAAATTTATAATGTGTATATATAATTATAGGCTTCAATGATGGAAGAATCTCCTGAAGAAGCGCAGAAGCGAGAGGAAATGTTACGCATGTATCATGCATGCAAAGAGGCTCTTCGTATCATTGGAGATGTCTCTATGGCCACAGTTTCAACTCCAGTACCACCACCCGTGAAGAACGATTGGCTGATATCCGGCGACAACCCAAGGTAACCCTTATGTTATTCCTAAAATGATCTATCGCGCATTTTACTAATTTATCATCCTTACATTTTGTACCGTCTGCTTTGCCATACATTTGAACACCGTTGAAACAGTCTTGGGTAAGATTTTTTACATATGACATATCTCTATTTTTTTTTTAACTATATTATCGAGAAGAAAAATACGATCATTTTGTTGTACAAAACATCATGTTCATAATATGCATGCTTTTCTTATTAGTAGATTTTTTTAAGTAGTGATATTCTTATAAAAATATTATTAAGCTAGATTAGAATACCCATTAGAATTTAATCATTTATCAATATCTTAATTTAATCAATCAATATTTCATATCTTCAATCTCTATTTTATTGTTTATATCTTTGAATAATAATATTAAAAAATTATATAGACTATGTTATACATTCGAAGATTTTATGCGTTAACTTCTTTGTATATATTACTTGTATCCTTCTTTTTGTTTTGGATGAACATGTTTGATGCGCTCAAATGACGCAGAAGTTGATTAAAACCGGTCGTAAATGTATTATACATTTTAGATTATCGCCACCATCTCCTGGTGGTCCAAGACGTGGAGTGACACAGCCACCACCTATTTCTAGCTCTCGAGCACCACCACCAGTACCTGGAAGCGGCCGACCAGCACCAGCCATTCCTAATAGACCTGGTCCAGGTGGACCACCACCAACGCGAGCTAATCCTGGCCTACCTCCACCTATGATACCATCGTGAGTATAATTTTTGAGCACATAGAATTTAAAAAATTCTTAGAAAATTCGAATTAATTGTATCAGAAAAAACTTCTCAAATAGTATATCGCGATTTTAACGTTCTATTGATCGCAATTCTTTTTAAGCTAATCTACGTACAAATTTTATGCCGCATAATAACGCTCCTTGTTGATTGTGTATTCGAAATATAATGATGCAATAACGATGTAAAAGCGGTATACAATCGTAAACGTAAAATTTGCAGCTTTCTTTGAGAAGCTTGCTCGAGTATATTAAACAGTAGCTTTTGTGCTGGGGCTTTTGGGTGCTAACTTCCCTTTCTATTGCAGGCGCCGACAATAAGTCTTCGCACTAACTCGCCTATTCGCTACTAATCAATACTGTATCCGTTGCATTATAGACAGTGTATATTTTACACAAAACACAATATTTCTCTCTTTCCTAATGTTATCGTTATTGTCTATATATACTATGAGAAATTACATGATCAATGTTAATTAAGTAGGAGTGTGAAAATAACACGAAAATTATTATAATTATATAAGTCCTGCACTTTTTTTGTGTTTCCGGAATCTGATTGAGCTTCCCAATGTCGAGCAATTCCTCTAGTATATTTTACCTACGTGTAACACAACAACGATGTATTTTTAAGTGATTAAGATTTGAGAAAAGATAAGAGTAATTATATTTTTTCTCTATGATATTATTTCTATTTATTTAATATTTATATTGCGTGAATGTTTATAATAATTTTTAGCTTAATATTTATATACATATCGTATATATATTTTTTTTATATATGTATAGTATTATTTCTGGCACGAAGATTAACACAACCCTAATTGTAGTTGTAGGTTTAATGCCACTAGTAGTAAAATCTATAATATTAAATATTTTCAAAGATACAATATCTTCTTGTTCTTAGAAAATAAAAATATATATATACATAGTCGAGTCATACACGTTCAATTGTAAATTATCTTTATGAAGAATTATCTTTATGAAGAATTATCTTTATGTATATCATATATGTATATACCGTTGAAAATATTATCAAATAAAGGACTTTACGTTCTTATAGCAGATAGATAATTTATTTACTTACTAACAGCATGACATTTTAGCAAAATGCGACTAAATTTAAAAAATGACTTCGAAATCTATTAATTTTCTATCAATCGTATTTATCATCGATACATTTGTGTAAAATCTAAGATATATACATACGCCTTTTAATGTAATTTCAAAACTTTTTAAGCATAAGCACTTCTACTTTATATGTCTTTTATTATCCAAAATATTTTATATGAAGACTAATAATCCGAAACTTGTCAATTACTAATTGTGGACAAATATGTCGGTGCCTGCATTACGATTTATCAAAAATAACAAAATAGCATATATTATAATTATTATGTATTTATAAATGGAAGACGAATTTAGTCTAACAGCTTAAAAGTTGCCTTTAAATATTGAACAAACATCGTATCGTTATTATAAAACATTTTTGTAACTGCTGTTATAAATAGAGCCCAGATTAAAGTTTTGAGATTGTATCAACCGTAGCTAGCTTTCTTCACTTCATTCTCTCACTGCTGTGGCACCGTTGTACTGTCATTTCCCACATCGCGCGCCGGGCAAATAGAAATGGGGAGAATCATGAGAAACGCGTTACGGTCAACTCGAATCGGTACATCGATTAGCTAATCCGAGCTCTAGTTATAATATAAAGCTACATACCGTTAATGTTACTTTATCTCGGTTACACATTTAAAAAGGCATTATGCATGCTTTTATACACAAGACACGCATCATAAGTTAACATTTAGCAAAGTTAAACGTATGATGTATGTCTCTAAAACAAATTGCAAGAGTGAGATCAGTAGTCAAAGTTGGGTATCCGTGATGTGTTTAGTCGAGGGGGTGGTCTACAGCAGAGGATAACGCAAGCTGCGACACAGGCTGCGACACAGGCTGCTGTGAACGAGCTGATGGATGCGTTCAAGATCAAGTAAATAGATATTCCCACAGTTTTTCGGATTTATAACTTAATACCCTTAATAACATAATGTATATGGATATCCGTTTAAGTTGCGCAGAAAGTAGATTGGTAGACTGTTCAGGGTTGAGAATGAACTAATATTCCTTTTGAATAGATCTTTATATAACATAATTCCGCAAAATAATTAATTTATTCTTGTCTCATTTTCTCTGTGGCTTCCTCTTTTGCATGATATTCTATGAATTTAATTAATGGTTATGCTTTTGAAATCAAATCTGTACATACATACATACACATATACATGTGTGTACGTAACATATTTGTATTGCATTATATTTTTATGTTGAAAATAATCTCATAAAAATATATCTATATCATATGTATATGGATAAATACAATGAATATAAATATTAATATAAATATATATACATATATGTATACATATACATATATATATATTTATATACGTAAATATTATATCTATCTTATGCATATTATCTTTAATGTTTTAGAAGATTTGATTATAGTATTTTCCGAAATCATTAGTTCAAAATCAAACAATAAAATTTTAAGTTTTAACATTTTAAATTTCAGGACTGGAATCAAAGTATGATAATCAGGAAAAATGTTATGAAATAAATATATATATATATGCATATATGTGTAAAAAAAAAGAACAAAATAGATTTTAGCATAGAATTAGCACAATTAATCCAATTTCATTATTATTTTCACGTTGTGCGAAAGTGTGAAAATTAATAAATAATCTTGTTAAAAATATTATGGATTTCTTTCTAAAATGATGTTTGTATCCAGTGAATCCATCCTGGAAAGTCTACCAGAATTTGATAATATGATTGACAGCGCATTGATTATATAAAATATCCATCGTTGAAGAGCGAGTTTGATATAAATATTGTGGTATTGTCATGTCGACTGCATCTGACATATACTTGAATTATAGTATTGAAGAAAATATCGACACCATTGGCACACCATTGATAAGATAGATGAGAAAATGTCATGCTGTTGGGAAAGTATGTAACTAAAACTCACGAATGTATATCCAACTTGTTCTGAACACAATTCTTTAATGACAAAAGCATTATACTACACAAAATCATCATAAACTTTCTCTCTACTTCCTATAACGTTTGTTACTTTTTTCTCTTATAATTATTTAAAGAATATATATATGCCATATATGTATACTATATAAGAAAATGAAAGATACTTCATAATATTTACGAGATATAAACAAGAAAAAAATAGGCTCAGACATAGGATGTGATATAGCGTAGAATGCTTCAAGGATTTTGTATGAAAATCCGAAGTCATGAAATCCCCTTTCTCTTCTCTTCTCTTTCTCTTTCTATCCCATCTCTTCTCTCCTATTCCTTTTCTTCTATTCTCTTCTCTCCCCATTCCTCTCTCTTTCTCTCTCTGAATAGTCTAAATTAACAATATATAGGCACGATGTGCCTACTAAGTATAATGGTGATCAATACTACGTACAATGTATAATGAATGACATCATAGGCAAGCACATCCAGGAGCGACATTGTATTTTGTATTATTTATAGTTATTTTCTCGAAGAGAGCTTCCTGATTATGCTTGCGGTTTAATATATGTATATACGATGACTTATAATTAGATACTCTTGCCTATTTGCAAAGCAACGACGTGCTTCAAGATTATATAGTACACGTTCTTGCATGAAATATTTATGACATTTAGGAAAAGTAGTTTACTAAATAGTATGGCACAAGCTTATTTTATTATATATGTATTGTATATAAAATTCGTAATACTTTCTGTAAAGCTTGTGTGCTACTATATACTGGGCGACTTATGCTTTCATTTCAAATACGTTTACGCAGTGACCCGGGAGAAACTCAAAAGAAGGTAAATCGAAGTGCAATTAAAAAAAAGAATATTTTTCGTTACAGTAGAACGTTGAATGTCTTCTTAAATAATGAATTTAGAAAAACACCGACAGCTGAAGACTCGTATCTTCCGTGTCATTGCGTATTCTCCGACTGTCATAGTGACATTATGAGTTCATTAATGAATAAGAAAAAATCTATAAATTTCGCATACAATCACAAGTATTAACATGTAGAACATTTCTTCATTGAAATTGCCAATATTAATAAGGCCTAATAATATTTCTTAGTATATACATACGTAACCATTTACTTCAACTTATTTTATCTGATGGTAGCATAATTCTTTAACCATAATTCTTTAACCGCGTTTTTTACTTCGTGTTTCAATTAATTAATTAATTACATTGCTATTAATTTGTTCTCGAATTTATTAAAATTTGTCGCTCTTTTTGGAGTACGTCGGATTAATAATACGTTTTGCGTATCATTAAGGCAAAGATATTACAATCGTGGTTTAAATATAATAATAAAGTTTCGGAATACTAAAATTGATGTCATATGTTGCATTTGGCGAAGAATGCATCAGAAACATCAACATGAAAGAGATTCCGCAGCCACAAAGTGCACTATTGTAACGTTATTGTACAGTATAACTTGTATACAGATGTGCGTGTATATGATATGTCACACGCGCGTACGCACGCACGCACATTTATCCTTTTGAAGCAATGTTAGAATTAAATAAGCGTCGATATAACAAGAGTAATGCAGTTAAATTAAATTATTAAAATCACCGTGCTTTATTATATACATTACAAAAATATATCCATAGATTTGTTTAGCAACGTATTTTACTCGATCGATAGATTCGTGAGAATTTTTTCTTATGAAATGATCATTTTTGCATTAGCGAGTTATTAATGCATAATAATAAGGTTATTAGAGGCCTCTTTATAAGGTGTTGTGTAGCTTTTTAATCAGGGATATTATGCGCTTATCACACCGAATATTGTGTTAATTGAACATTTAAATGAAAAGTTAAATTAAATATTTAGAGCTCTGTCGATTTAGTTGCGTATGAATATTCCACCTCTTCTGATAGTGCACTATTTATATTTATTTTAAAAGAAGAAAAAAGATGGGCTGAAAAATTAAATCAGATAATAAGAGTTATTGAAATCTATATGATGTATTAGGGTAGAATAAATATATGTAAGTATTCTGTGTTTTATGGAATAGATCAGAGCGAAAAAAATCGCTTGTTTCCATGAAATTACATTATTGTACTTGTAGTAAGTCCCATCGTAATATTATAAAAGTTGAACCATTAAGTTTATACATATATTTAAGGGAATCCTAAAGATGATTGGTCATATTGTAAATAACACACAGGTAATTTACATGTCACTGACACATTACTACATCAATATCTCACTCACGCACGCCATACATACACATAAATTTTCATATAACAATTATATTTTAATTAGACATCTAAATCCAATATTAAGAATTACACGCTATTTTTTCATGCAAACTATTAGTCTGTGGATTATTATTTCATAAGTATAGCTTACACAGTTTTTATATGAAGCAAATGTTGTCATGACATGACAGCTCTGGACTGACGAGTGTCATATTGGACTAAGAAAGATCTCAATTTCGAAATTTTTTGTCGTTCTCACCATAGACTCCATCTCACAGACACGTATTAATGCGTATACTTTAATCCTGGAAAAGGATTTTCAAATCAGTAAGAGAGGAAAAAAGTAATTGTTGATACAAAAATTATATAATTTAGTCGGTAATACTTTAGGATCCCCTTAAATGCATCTGGGGATGATTTGGTGAAATATCAATCTCGAGTTTTACAACAAAGGATGATATGATAACTTTGTTTAGATAATTATAAATACTTCAACATATGATTAATTAAATACATATTGCCTTTAAAAGAATTCATGTTCTCTTTGCTTTATGTCAATGCTAATATTTACTTGCACATTTCAGCTTGATTCCTGCCCCTTTTTTCACCAACCCGCGCGCAGCCTAATGCTACCGGCAGTTAGGCTGCGCACAATTTGGTGAAGTAAGGAATAAGAACCAAACTGAAAATCGATTGAAATGTGCAAGTAAATCCCAGCACTGCTTTATGTTATGATGGTTTAATTATAAAAGTATTAAGACCCAATGCGTAAAATGTAATTAAATTGCGCCGTACTGATGAATATCAATTTCTATATTGTCCATGACTGATAAAAATGAAAGAATATTACATTATACACAAATACACACACACACAAACACACACACACACACACACAGAGGATGTCCCAGAATAACTGTCAAATATTTCGTATGCTGATAGAGCAAATTAAACTGAGTCGAAAAGTTTTCTACCATTTGGTAATTTTCGCAATTGTTAAATTACTAAAAATCACTGAATATTGGTTTTCAATAATTTTTTACAGTATTATAAATTTTACAGAAAAACAGCAAGAAACAAAAATTGTTTATTTTCTTCTCATAGAACTCTAAGAATTTTTTCAGAATTTTTTAATACCGTATTTTCTCATGTTGATAAAAATAAGAAAATACAGTACTAACAAGTTGATAAAAAGTTTTGAAAAAATTCTTAAAGCTCTATGAGAAAAAAATAAACAATTTTTGTCTCTTGCTGTTTTTCTTAAAATTAATAGTACTTACTTGAGTAAAAAATTATTGAAAACCAATATTTGGCGATTTTTGGTAATTAATATCTTGTTAACTTGCGAAAATTATAAAATTACAAAATAGTAATAATACAAGACTTTTCGACTCAGTTTAGTCCGCTCTATCAGCACACGAAATATTTGGCAATCATTCTGGGACACCTTGTATATACACGTAGAGATCGCGATATGCACTTTATTCGATGCATTATATATGCTTCCATCTAAAGCTTTATATGTCTAGTTATGCTTATTTTATGTAAAGCTAACATCAATTAAGTATGTAATTCTATTTTACATCGCGGACTTTAAGAATCTTCGGATCACCGCGTTTATATATAGTATCTATTATAAAGAATTTGAAAAAAAGCAGAGAGTGATGCTTTGATGAACGAATCGTGGATTTGCTATTAGCGTAGTTTTGATTATCTCGAAGGGTTTGGCACACCAGAGAAAATGATGAAAATGAAATTTGTCAACAGAGAGAGAGAGACAGGGGGGGAGGGGGAGAATAGGGCGGACGATTTAACGAATCCATGAGCTGCAAATAAATATATTTTAAATGTTTTCACTATTATATATATAAAGACAGTAATTTCAAATTGCACCAAAGACACGCATATCTTCCCTTTATTTCTTCCTATTGTGCCAAACCCTTTAATCGTACATGGGCAAAGTAACCCCCAATCATAAAACGTGATAGAGAGTCCTTGATATAAGCAAAAACTTTCACAGCCGCGATAACGAGCGACTGTATGCCATACAGCAAAATCACTATGTACTTCTAATCCCAGATATTGGATGGCAAATATAGTTCTCGGTAATCAACACAAATCATATTATCCTTGTTAATTTTCACTGTATATTGATTTTCATAACGATTTTGGTAATTATTTACATTGGGGGATCCCTTCCCCCTTCAATGACCTTGATATTGTCAAGGTCATGACCCTAAGTGACCTCCAACAAGTTTTAGTCGTCGCTCGTTATCTTTAAAGTTATTAACGGTCAGAGTTAGGAAATTATTTCCCTGCTTTATATGAAAATCAAATAACTCTAAGTAGGGAGACAAGTACAAAGTGAATCAATTAAGGAAATAGTGAAAAATCGTGCGCTCCTTGGCAAGGAAAGGTGAGATGAAACTCACTTCACGTGGAAAGTTGTGCATTCCTTGGCAGGGGGGGACGTAGGGTGCAAAACGCTTCGCGTGGAAAATCGTAACATATATTATAATTAAAAATAAAAAATTTGTTTTATATAGTAGAAAAGAGATATAATTTTTCAATTTTTTTTTGGTAATAACTTTTTAACGAATAATGAACAATGGCTAAAACTTGTTGGAGATCACTCCTTGACAGGGTCATGACCTTGACCAACGTATGTTACGGTCAAGATCATTGAAGGAAGAGTCCCTTAATATAAATAATTATATTTTTATTCCGAACCGTTAAATCCGACCAAGAAACCATAATTATATTGTGGGATAAAATTACTTGAAATATGGTATTAAAATTATTACAATAATTGGAGGGTTACTTGGCTAAAGCGACTCCTGCACGATTAGCATTATCGACGCAATGTATTGTGCTATAGCATTGATATAGATATATCGATTTGAATATAATATCAATATACATTATATACATTATATAAACTATTAATATTATTATTTTATTATACTATATCAACATATTCTACGATAACATTGATCGTGTAAGGGTCGCTTAAATTCTTCTGCGCTACATTTTTAAAAAATGCGTTGTAATATCGTATGCACGAGAGGAACACATACACTGTTTTACTGCAATATAAATGTGTATATAGGGAGTAATGTTATAAAATATATCTATACGTATATATGTATATATGCGTACATACATATATATGTATACATACGTATATATGTATACATACGTGATAATGTGAAAATAAGATTACGTGAAAAAGAACATTGCTCTCATGAACAGTCGAAGACGCATTTTCGTCCGGGTTTATTGCGCAAATCGCAAAATAAATTGTTTTTCTCTCCTGATTGAAACGTTTAATATTTCTCATATATTGCGAGTTATAATGTTGAAATTATCCAAAGATAAGCCAGAAATTCATAAATGTATTCCCCCTGTGTACGGGGATGCGTATTCGCGTTCTGTGTATTTTTTCAGTAAATCTTGAAATCTCTCGTTTGCATCCTGTAATATGTTTTCTTTCGAAAATAGTATTAGCGATGTAATATCTGACAATAATCTGAAAATATGTTTGTATGTCAGGAAAATGATGAAAATTGATGTTATTTGATTCATTAAGGCGATCTAAAGTCATCTATTTCACTAAACGTTAATAATTAATAATTAAACTAATAATTTTTGTGTAACAATTACTTTTCTCTTTCTTTGCAGATTTTAAAATTTAATAATTATGCATATTAGATCGCACAGACGATCTCACAGATTTTAATGATCTTGATATATGTTGTCAAGGTCATAATCCTGTCACCTCCGAAATGTTTTAGCCGTCAATCGTTATTCATTTCAAAGTTATTAACAAAGTTTGAAAAATAACGTCTGATTTATGCTACATATTACATCCCAGCAAATACGGAGTATAGCTACAATAGAACAGAATGTTATATTGTAACGATATTAATATATTTTGTTATATAACTACGAAATAATTGTTATATAACTGTTGCATTATTTTGATATATATTTGTTAAAGTAAAGGTAACATAATCTCAATGTAACACAGATATTATGTCGAAGATAGATAACCGTTATATTATATATTACGTAACATTTATAAGATCTATATATTATTGTTATATTCACATTATATAACAGCACTCAACATTTATTTGTAATTAGGGAATAATAGATTTAGTACTTATATCAGAAAACATACATTCTACATAGAGTATACAGTTTCTGATAGATAGAAATTTCTTATTTCCTATTCCTATTGCCTGTATTTTTCAGGTAAGTAATGACCAATGTCGACTTTGGATAGAGAACGTTTTTTTTTTGTTTAAGCAGCGTTTAATATTGTTTAACAATTAATTCATGAATCTGATATTCCTGCAGAGAATAATGAGCATTCTACAATAAGTCATTACCTAAGCTTTAAGTCATGCTATAAGAAAATTGATCAATTTCTTAATTTCTCAACTTAAGACTTAAAACTTAGGTCATAGCTGTGGTGGATAATGTAATGTGTACAGTTGGACAGTGTCCTTTTCTAAATCTCTGCCCTCTCTGTCTACGGATTGTTCATAAGGAGGAAGGGCTACCAACTGTGAAACGCTAAATATAAGGCGATATTCATAGGCCGTTTTTATTTAAAAACTCTTAAATAGTGTCTTAAGATGCTAATACAGTTAGCGTTAACTCGAATTGACATCTTAAGACTGTTACTTAAGATAGTTTTAAATGCAAGAATCGACTATGAATATCGACTTATTTCGCGTTGTAAAATTGGTACTGAATCGTTCTTTGTTTAACACACTTTATGTTTCTCTTTCTAGTTTCTTGGTAGCTCTTGCTCCCTATTGACGACATAGAGCAAAAGTAGACGTGGTTTGGCTGAACTGCACACACCATGGTAATAGCTTGTTGCAGGAAGTCCACAAGAGTTATCATACATAAAATGACGTAAGCTGCGTAAGTATAGTTTAAGGCCGTTGGATTATTCAGCATTAAGATATCACATTGATTTATATAAGATGCTAATCCAGCGATCTTATCTTAATGCTTATATATAGCTCATATGTCATTTTATGTGTGATTGTTCTAATAAAGTGTACATAAATAAGATTACGTAACTATAATATAAAACTTATCAATAGAAGAATATTATCAATATAATATTTATTATATAATAATTAACATTGGAATTATTTATATTATAGTCATATAACATTTCAGCATGTTATATAATTATTCTGTACCTTTTCTATGCAACAGTTATATAACGTTTATTACATTGTTATATTTATTGTATATAACTGTAATTTGCAGTGGAAAGTTATAATTTACATGTACATTACATGTAATCAACACGTTATATTATCTATTGCATTCCATTTCATTACAGCAATGTAAAAATTGTATAACTGCGTTTGCTGAGATTAAGGCCCCTGAGTAGTCACTTCAGCCATATTGAATCGTAACGTCATAAGCGAGAAATGACATGTTGATTTTTCTTGCATACCATTTGTATGGTACATATGATTATGCATTTATTTTAATTCCTTTTTTAAAACATGCCCGCTAAGTGACAATAAAATAAACTAGAAATGGCAAAAAATAAGCCAAGTTGGTAACGCTGAATGAAATGAAATGATGAAATTGCTTTAAACATTTCTAAAAATGAACAAAGACTCTCCTTATCTCCCCTGATAGTCATAAAGAGAAAAAAGCTCGTGAAATGAAAATAGGCGCATGCGCATTGAATAAAAACTATAGTAAATGCATTTTACATGCCTTCTACGACTATTTACTGATTGTCATGGAAGATAAGGATAGTCTTCGCTCATTTTTACAGATATTTTAAAGCAATCTCATCATTTCATTTCATTTGGCCCATCCAAATTCTCTTTATTTATAAATGGTATGCAAGAAAAACCAATATGCCCCTTATGACATATTTCTCGCTTATGACGTCACAATTCAATATGGTTGGAGTGAGTATTCAAGATGCGTTTGGGAAGATGCTATTAGCGGTATTTGTATTATTCTATCTTTATTTTACGTTTAATAAACAACAAAGATAGAAACAGACGTAGCATTAATAGTCTCTCTAAACGCACCATCAGAAGCAGAATTGGATAATCTGCGCGATAGAAAAGTATTATGCACAATGCTAAGCGTAATACACATAAAATGCAAAAAACGCGCAGAATACGCAGAAAATATAGAAAATGCAGAAAACTTATGAAACGGGTCCTTCTATATAACCTAAAATAACCTATGATTGAGCTATAGTTCTATTCGTCGGCTTCATCGCTCTTGAATGAGACAATGAGTTTTATTAATACATATGTACGTATAGGCCGATATTTATAGTTGTTTCTTATATTTGAGACTATCCTAAATATAGTCTTAAGATGTCATCAGCCAAAGGACAACATTAGCATGCGATGCAAGTATGCGCTACGATTTATGCTCTAGTTACATGCGCATGCGTTTTAGTTTTCGTTGAAATATAAAGGGCACGAAATTTGATTAATGAATTTACAACATATTAAAAATAATAAAAACTGAAAAGATTAGATGGACCCCTATGGATTTCTTTTTTCTTCCTTTCTTTTCTTTCTTTCTTCCTTTTTTCTGTCATTTTTCGTTAATAAAATAAAACTATATAGAATGTTTGATAATTCTTCTGAAAAGTTAACGAAATATTAATCTCTAAAAATCGTCGAATATGCGCGTTGACCCAGTCTATTATTATCAAATGTACGCCCATTGCTAGTTCGGCCCGCAGGGAGTGGATGGCTGGCAAGGTTTGTTATGCCCACGTGCCGAACTAGTAATGGGCGTACACTAGTAGTAGGCCGAGCGGATGCGCGTATTCGGTGATCTTTAGAGATTAATTTCTCATTAACTATTGCAAAAATTGTAAAATGATAGAGGACTTTCCGTCTCAGTTTAGTCCGCTCTACATATCCACGAATTCTGTCGGAAAAATTATCGGACATCCTATATATAACTTTAAGCGAAGTTTTCTGCATGAAAGGAGTTTTATATAGCAGAAAATGTCGCTTAGTTATCTGTACAGAATACTCGAGTTTTCTATGCATAAAATATAAGGTATTATGCGTATCCAATTCTGTTCAGGAGTCTTAAGAATTACAACATACTTCTTTGCTTAGAAATATTTTAACTGAAAATGCTTGTAATTTAAATGGCTGATTCGTACAAAACAAGATCCATTCCACCTCTCTCTCTCTCTGCCTAGGGTACACTTTCCACGCGAAGCAAAAACCACTCTTAGAGAGGAGGGAAAGTTAGGATAGTCGTCGTTCGGCGTTATAAAAAGTGTATGCGTGGAAGCAGTACATACCGCCGCCGCCCCCCCTCCCCCCCCAGCAGAAGGAGGAGGCTACTGCCTGCACGCATACATTTTGCAATGCGAAACGAAGTCCATCTCCTCTCTGCCAAGGGGCGTCCGACTTTTTACGCGAAGCGAGTTTCACCCCTCCTCCCCCTGTCCAGAATTCACTTATTTAAATCGTACTTACGAAATTATAATAGTAGTTTACATGAACAAAAAATTCTTAGAATTAGATTTTGACATTTGATCGCTATAAAATTGTTATACGACCATTTATGCATATGTGTGCGTGCGATATTGATGTAATATATAATAATATATAGTGACGCGTCAATGATACATAAATCTCTAGACAGCACAAAATACTAAAAGATAATACGAAAAGATTTTTTGTTAAGATTGTCTTCGACAAAACGAAAAGATGACAAAAAGATATCGTTCTTAGGTATTCTTTTTGGTAAGACGAAAATATATCTTTTCGTGTTACCGAAAAAACATAAAGAAGATACGTTTCCATTACTTTAAAAAAGATACCTTTTATCACTTACCCGTGAGCAGTACACGAGATCGCCACCAAATGGAGCGGTGGAGTTCAATTTCTCATATTTCAAACAAATCATACAAATAGAATAAAAGCATTGTGAGAAATTTTACCCGTGTTCTAATGAAAACTAATAAAATATTTTTTGAAAGCGAATCCCCAAAAGGGACTATGATGAAAAATAATGACTCTTGCACACGGGATATGGCATTATGGCAAACATTGCAAAAATGGAATGTATATTAACATGCAATTTTGTTTAGTTTTTTGTAAAATTCAGATATCTGATATATGTTATTAAATGTTATATGTGCCAAAGTATAAAAACTAAAAGAAGTCTTAAAGAAAACTAATATTCACAGAAGTCATTCTTTAGTTATTATATGAATAAGGCTATAAAGATGATTAGCAATATCTGTCGTCTTTTAGTCTCATCTTTTAGACGACTGTGCTCTCTAGGTCGTATGTATATAAATTCTATTGATAAAAGACGACTTTAAGATCTCTTTAAAGGTCATAATTTGAATAAAGAGTATTTATGTTTACAAATATGTTTCAAATTATAATTGTTTAGATTTCGAATTATGATTGACATAATCTTTCTAAAAAATTGTAAGGTATTCTTTTACATTAGGAGACATCTGTTCGATGACCTTGACCTTGATATATGTTATAGAGGTGAGGATATTGATCAACTTTTCTTAATAAATTAATCGACAGCCTTTTATAGTTTTCGAGATATATTTACATAAAACTCATTTCCAAAATTTCATTATTTTCTGTGTTCCACGCGAAGCGAGTTCCATTGCACCTCCCCCCTGCTTCAGAGGCATCCGAGTTTCATTTCTCTTGATAGAAGGGAGTCGTTTAGTAAGGCGAAGATCTAAATATCTTAGAAACTATAAGAGACCGCTGATTAATTTGTAAAGAAAAGTTGATCAGTACCATCATCTTTATAATGTATCAAGGTCAAGGTCATCGAAGAGATACCCTCTAATGTAGAGGATATTTACCAATTTTAATGTATTTGGGTATTACATATTAAAAAGTTTAAGAGAGCATCATATCTCGCATTAAAATTGTTTTCTTTCAAATGAAAATAGAGATAAATTATTGGCCATTAATGAAAAATTGATTATGTGTTTTATATATACAGGGTGTCTCTAAGATGGGTCGGGGCCACATTAGGAATGCAGAATGGATCAAAGGGAACAAAAAATTCTTACACCATTTTGAGATACTCGCTGTAGTTTTCGAATTAGAAAAGGAAACGTCTAAGCCAATATGCGATTAAGTCGTGCCGCGTAAATTCGTAGGACGGCCCACACTCGAGCGGCGACGGCGGCGACGCGCAAGGAGGGGAACGCTTCGTTGCCGCTCGAGCGTGAGCTATCTTACGAATTCGCGCGGCGCGGCTTAACCGCCTATTGGCTTAGATATTTTCTTTTTTAATTTGAAAACTACAGCGAGTATCTCAAAATGGTATAAGAATTTTTTGTTTCCTTTGATCGATTCTCCACCTTCAATGTGGCCCGACTCTCTTAAGAGACACTCTGTGTATATATATATATATATATATATATATATATTAGGTGTTGGAATTAATTCGTAGCGTTTTTTAATGAAAGAATGTTATTTATTTCACATGAGCATTAAAAAATACATTAATGAAAGTACTTCCCATCACTTGTAAAACGCTACGAATTAATTCCAACACCTAATATATACAAGTATATATATATAATATGTGTATAGATGGGGCATTCTTTGTCAAAAAGTCTCACCTCCTCCCTTTGTCAAAATTCCGAGGAGCCTACGGGATTCTTTTTGGGCCTAAATTGTTGCTTGAGATGTCAACTTTTTATAATAAAAAAACGTGGCCTTTTCAGAAAATCAAAATGACACTCAAGATGACTGTCAAAATGAACAAAGTCGAGCGGAAAAAAGATGCTAAACCTTTAGAAGAACTACATGACCTGGAAAATTAATGGCAGCAAATTTTTCCATATATTTTTGGCTGCTGAAAACAAATCTGATAATAAAATTTGGCACTTGACCATATTTTGACCGCCATTTTGAAAAAACTGCAAAAAAATTCACTTTTTGCGTATATCTCGGAAAATATTGATTTTAGAAAAAAAGTGTTCAATAAAAAATGAAGTTCTTGAAATTCTCTATAAAGAAGATCCTATACATAATTTTCATATTTTAACCGTTTACGCGTAATATAATATGACTTTGAATTACGAGACTCTTTCAATTAGGCTATATATAATTTGCTATAATTTAAAGTCATATTACATGTAAATGATTAAAATTACGTGTGCGTGCGTGCGTGCGTGCGTGCGTGCGTGCGTGCGTGCGTGCGTGCGTGCGTGCGTGCGTGCGTGCGTGCGTGCGTGCGTGCGTGCGTGCGTGCGTGCGTGCGTGCGTGCGTGCGTGCGTGCGTGCGTGCGTGCGTGCGTGCGTGCGTGCGTGCGTGCGTGCGTGCGTGCGTGCGTGCGTGCGTGCGTGCGTGCGTGCGTGCGTGCGTGCGTGCGTGCGTGCGTGCGTGCGTGCGTGCGTGCGTGCGTGCGTGCGTGCGTGCGTGCGTGCGTGCGTGCGTGCGTGCGTGCGTGCGTGCGTGCGTGCGTGCGTGCGTGCGTGCGTGCGTGCGTGCGTGCGTGCGTGCGTGCGTGCGTGCGTGCGTGCGTGCGTGCGTGCGTGCGTGCGTGCGTGCGTGCGTGCGTGCGTGCGTGCGTGCGTGCGTGCGTGCGTGCGTGCGTGCGTGCGTGCGTGCGTGCGTGCGTGCGTGCGTGCGTGCGTGCGTGCGTGCGTGCGTGCGTGCGTGCGTGCGTGCGTGCGTGCGTGCGTGCGTGCGTGCGTGCGTGCGTGCGTGCGTGCGTGCGTGCGTGCGTGTGTGCGTGCGTGCGTGCGTGCGTGCGTGCGTGCGTGCGTGCGTGCGTGCGTGCGTGCGTGCGTGCGTGCGTGCGTGCGTGCGTGCGTGCGTGCGTGCGTGCGTGCGTGCATGCGTGCGTGCGTGCGTGCGTGCGTGCGTGCGTGCGTGCGTGCGTGCGTGCGTGCGTGCGTGCGTGCGTGCGTGCGTGCGTGCGTGCGTGCGTGCGTGCGTGCGTGCGTGCGTGCGTGCGTGCGTGCGTGTGTGCGTGCGTGCGTGCGTGCGTGCGTGCGTGCGTGCGTGCGTGCGTGCGTGCGTGCGTGCGTGCGTGCGTGCGTGCGTGCGTGCGTGCGTGCGTGCGTGCGTGCGTGCGTGCGTGCGTGCGTGCGTGCGTGCGTGCGTGCGTGCGTGCGTGCGTGCGTGCGTGCGTGCGTGCGTGCGTGCGTGCGTGCGTGCGTGCGTGCGTGCGTGCGTGCGTGCGTGCGTGCGTGCGTGCGTGCGTGCGTGCGTGCGTGCGTGCGTGCGTGCGTGCGTGCGTGCGTGCGTGCGTGCGTGCGTGCGTGCGTGCGTGCGTGCGTGCGTGCGTGCGTGCGTGCGTGCGTGCGTGCGTGCGTGCGTGCGTGCGTGCGTGCGTGCGTGCGTGCGTGCGTGCGTGCGTGCGTGCGTGCGTGCGTGCGTGCGTGCGTGCGTGCGTGCGTGCGTGCGTGCGTGCGTGCGTGCGTGCGTGCGTGCGTGCGTGCGTGCGTGCGTGCGTGCGTGCGTGCGTGCGTGCGTGCGTGCGTGCGTGCGTGCGTGCGTGCGTGCGTGCGTGCGTATAAAAGAAGATTGTAAGGGCATAAAATAATATTAATCTGTACGCTTTAAACAAGCTACATATATATATGAAAGTTATGTTTATAACTTTCTGTTTTTATTGAGCAACACATTTTTACAGATCATTAATTTTATTTGTTATTATTTTTATTGTTGTAAGCAAAAATGATAAAAATCTAAATTTTTTTATATAAGTACTTTAAATATTAAAAATGATTTGTGCAAAATTTCATTGAAATTCACCAATTAGTTTACAACAAAAACAATAAAATCTGTAAATAATTAATTCTTATTGCAAAAAATACTACCTCGGCCGAGAATCGAATTTGGATCTCTTGCTTGACGCTCGCCCGCAAGAGATCCGAGTTCGATTCCCAGCCAAAGTAATATTTTTCATAATAAGAATTAAATATTTACAGATTTTCATATGTCACTCAGCATTATTAAGATCGTTTGAAGATACATCAAAAAAAGCATCAAATTGTTAAATTGCTAATTTAATTTATGATATTATAGTGATAATTCAGTAGAGTTAGCGTTTCAAAATCGAAAAATCACTTCAGCGTGTGTTTTAGAGGTGTTACATACGTAGTATACATGGTATATAAATTCACACAGAATCATACAAGGCTTTAAAATTCAGATAGACCGTTTAAGGCATGATTTCTTGTGTTATCACATATGCGATCCTATAATATATTATAAAGTATTTATATAAAAACATTGAGATTTTTATCATTATTTTATAGTATGTTTTCATATATTTCTATTAGAGTACAAATTTAAAAAATATTATTTTTTATTGAAATAACTTTTGATCCAGATGGTAAACTATTTATTAGGTTTTTATATTATTTATAGGTTTTTTATATTACTTTTAAGGGGATATTAGAGTGGCTCAATTGTCGGGACGTAGTAGATCAATATAAATCTCCGAATTTACTGAATGGAATCAAAAATTCTTTTACAGGATTAAAATAGATGCAAAATTTGCTAGTACTGCAATAAATTTTGTATTAAAATCAGAAAAAAATTAAAAACTTACATTTTTTAACTCGTAGAGCTATCACCTGACGTAGATATCTTCTTAATGCAAAAGTTTTATAGCTCGTATAGACCAAACGACAGTGCAGCTAAGCGTATTACGTGCACAAACAATACTGAGTTTATGAAATTAAAATTAAAAGCTTTAAAAGAAAGATTTATATCGATCTGCAAATGACTATGTATATTTACAAACGCTGAGCGAAGACTCGGAATGGCAAACAAAGCAATAATTGCGTCTAGCAGTAGGTGTTGAATCTTGCAAGAGATGGCGTTGCAATATGTTAGATAAGGACAGATGAATGCGTTTGAGACACAATGATATGCAGAGTGTCCTAAAAAGAGATACTTGAATATCTCGGAAAATATAAGTTCTACAGAAAAATGTCTCAGACAAAAGTTGTAGGATTCAAAAAGATTTATTTACTGATCTTATCGGTTTGACCTTGGGTGGCGTTGCCAAAGTCAGGTCAAGGTCACATCAATTTTTTTTAATGGAACACTCTACATTTGATTCCAAAATCTAATAGCTGGTGTCGAGAGCTTCCAAAACGTTATAAGAAAATATTTTTTTATTAAATAATTTTTGAGTTATGATACTTGAAAGTAACAGTACCGCCGGTATTAGCATTATTCAAGGTGTATCACGCGAAGGTTGCCCAAGCGGATTTACACATCATTAGATTCTGGTATCAAAAGTAGGGTGTTCCATTTTAAAAAATCGATGTGACCTTGATCTGACCTTGGTGACACCATCCAAGATCAAACTAACAAGATCAGTAAATAAACTTTACAACTTTTGTCTGAAACACTTTTCTATAAAATTTATATTTTCCGAAATATTCAGATGTTCCGACCTTTTTTGGGACATCCTATATAATAAATACAAGAAATGAATGAAAGATGTCACTATTATCGAATTTGAAATTTAAAAAACATCTGTACTATCGACCTCGCTCAAGTTTGGCCATTGCTTCAACATCCCCTTAAATGCAATTTTAAATAATCTGTAATTTTTTAAAGTAATTCTTAACATATTGCATTTACCTTACTACCTCCTTAAAGTGAATTAAAAACATTATTTCTTCTTTCAAATTTAGCGCCGCTATTGGAAAAATACGAGACGTATTATATATTTTTATTTATTTTAATAAATTCCTTATATAAGTTAAATAATAATACGAATAAATGTCTTTTCACTATATTTGTTTCTGCACGTCGTTTATCACTGCTTGAGCATGTTATGTGAATTTTTGTTGTCCTTTTTAATCCAAATTATTATTGTTTTATACTATTAATGTTTCATAAGTTCACATTATTCTATTTATCTATTTTGTTCTATGTCATTCATATTTTGCAATATACACTAACAAAGTTAAAGGATCACCTGTTCGATTTTGTAAAAATAGGTAAATTTTAAGATGGAAGAACTTTATCAAAAATCATCGTATCGAGATGTTTAAAAAAGTATTTTTCAGCTTGAAATCTGTATTTTTCAGATCACTTTAAAAAAGGATCTTATTGATATTTTATAGAATTACACAAACATAAATGAAGATGTATCAAATCTCAAAATTTGCGAAGTTCCATGGCGCGAATTAAAAATTGTACACAAATGCAATTTACAATATCCGAAAGAATGAATGTTTAATGAATGAATTAAAGCCTTAATTTGCTTTGTTATTATACTCTACGATTTTTTTCATCGAGTTATTCAACATCAAAGTATAATATCGTTTTTTTTTATCGAATAGTTATTCAACATAGAAGTAAAAGAGATCATTTTTGCTTCAATGTTGTACGATTCTGTTTAAAAAAGTCATCCAGAGTTAAATAAAAGTGCAATTTAAAGATAAAGATTCACTTTTACGAATTCTATAAACTGCAACTTTTGTATGCAACTTTTAATTCGCGCCGTGGAATTTCGCAAATTTTGTAAAAAATTTTGAGGTTGATGTATTTTCATTTATATTCGTATAACTCCATAAAATATCAGTAAGACCGTTTTCTAAAGTCCGATCTGAAAAATACAGATTTCAATAATTAAATATAGAAACAACAAGGCTCAAAATGACTAAATCAATATAAATGCCTTTTTTTCGAGCCAATATTGCTTTTTAATATGTAAAAACTTTTTTATTATAATATTTTATAAAATTTATAACAGAGTAAATGTTTCGATCTTTGTTTTTAGATCCTCTTCAGTAGAATATAAAAAATAAAAAAATAAAATAAAAAATGATATTAATCTTATCAGTGTATGTAAACAATTTTTATAAAGCGCATGTTGTGTTCGATTGTAGTGATTTTGCGTATATAAAATTCAATATTATTGACTACGCCGTCTTATCTTCATATGCATCAAATCTTTATATGCATTAATACATCAAATTGCCAAATTTTCTAAGTAATAAATTACATTATTACATAATTTTAATAAATTGATTTTCTGTTGTGACATACATGAAATTGATAAGTGGAGCACATTGAGATGTTGACAATTCTAAAGTTCTACCTCTGTAAAGTGAAATGAAAGTCATCACGCCGATACATATATACTGAAAGGAGGAGGCAACAAATCAATTAAAATATTTATGTATATGTATAATTAATAAGATAATAAATTAATAAACTGCATATAGAATTAACTGGAATTGAAAGTTGGAAAAGAATCAGTAATTAAAATCAATAAAAGTTAAAAATGCAATAACTAATAAACTTTTAGATAAGAAGTTAAGTAAAATAAAGCTAACAATTTATATTTTCAAACATGATATGACAATTGTTGAAGTTATAAATTCTTGTATGATATAAATAGCTGAATGTATAGATAATATACATTCAGCTATTTATATCATACATTAAAATACATTAAATAAGATTAAAATATAAGGGATTTAAAAGTTCAATGTTATTTTGTAAATTTAACTCATTCATTTGTCTTTTTTTTGTATGTAACATTTCGGAAATCTATCTCTTTTTAAAGTTTGTCTCCTCGTTCAAGATCTTTTTGTTATCCCAATCGAAATCATGACTTTTCTAATTTGTGTTCTGTTATTACTAAGCGCTGAATTGTATTCCATCTTATATGGTTCTTATGGTTCTTTTTTTAATTTCTATAATTTTACTCGTTTGGTCTACATACCATTTGCATCACATTCTTTATATTTTATTTTATAGACCACATTTGTGTATAAAACCTAAGGAAGTTTATCTTTTAACCTTTAGACTATCGGAATTTTTTCATTAAAATAGTGATTTTTTTTCTCAAAATTTTTATAAATAACATACACATGGTGCAAAATTTCTAGATTTGTGCAGAGTCACAAAAGTAGCTTTTCCGGCAAGGAACATATATCAAAAATAAAAAATGTCATCAAATATAAAAAATGTTAATCTTCTCAAAAATAGTGTATTTTGGGAGTTTTTGGTATCACTAATTCCAATTCTGAGCATAGATTTATAAAATTTTGAGCTCTGAGCGCAATATTGACAACAAATGAATATAAATGTATAGACTCAAAACTTTCCTTTATTGTTATCTAAAGCTAACGACACAGACGTAGAAAATTTGTAGCTCTTTTTTGATTTTTCTTTTTTATTTGTTTTTTTTTAAAATTTATTTTTATATTTTTTTTTATTTTTTGTTTTATAAATTAAAAAAATTTTTTTATATATTTTAATTTTTTTATCTATTTTTCAATACTTATATTTTTTAATATATAATATTTTGGGCAACATGTATACAATTACGTTTAATACAATATTAGTATTGAAAATACCACCAAAAATGGTAGTATTTTAAATCACACTCAAAAACCACAAAAGTGGCTTTTCCAACAGTCTAAAGGTTAAAACTTTGATAAATCGTTTAAAACTTTAAATCCTAAATTAAAACTTGTTAAATCCTATGTAGATCATACAAATAATGGGATTTTTTAAAAAACTTATTTATTTTATCTGAAATGTTATTTATGAAAGGAATGATGAAATATCTAGGTTTTTGAACTTTCCTGTTATTATCTATATTCAGCAGGAATCTATTCAGGATTATATTCAGCGAATTTTGATTTAATTATTACTTGAATTAATTGAACTTTTGTAATCTTTTATTAATATTATCAAAGATCATTTTTAATGGATATCCATTATTAAGTAAAATTTGTGTGGCTTTAAAATTCTCTCTGTGGAACCTTGAGTGGGATAAATGGATCACTCTGTCAACTAAGCTCAATGTTCTACTTTTCAACCGAGAGGATGGTGAGAGTAATAGTTCAAATAACATTGCAAACATGTGGATTTTGTGTATAAGTTACAAATATAATTATTGTATTTGATTAGCGTAACATTCAGGAAATTTAAAGAACTACCACCTTATTCAAGAGTAAATTTTAATCTGTAATGATAGTCATTACAAATTTTTCATTCGAGATAAAATTTTAGAATTATCAACATCTTAATGCGCTCCACTTATCAATTTCATGTAAGTCATAATAGAAAATCAATTTACTTGAATTATACAATAATGGAATTTATTACTGAGTAAACTTGACAATTTGCTGTATTGATGCATATAAAGGAGAATTATAAGATGGCGTAGCCAATAATACCTTTTGTACACGTTCAATTCTATTTTATACACGTTCGTAAAATCACTACAATCGGACACAACATATGCTTTATAAGAATCGTTTACATACGCTGATAAGATTAATAGCATGTATTTTCTATTTTATTTTTTATTTTTTATATTGAACAATATTTTACATTGAAGAATATCTAAAAACAGAGATCGAAATGTTTGCTGTTGCTAATTCCATAAAATAATAAAAAATTTTTACACAATAAGAACCCGTGTTGACTTGAAAAAAGGCATACACCAGATTATATAGATTTCAAATTGTAAAATATTTTTTTAAATATTTCGGTACAATGATTTTTTATAAAATTCTTCTATCTTGAAATTTTTGTAGGATGATCCTCTAACTTTTTTGAGTAGTGTATTTATACATATATAATTTTTTTAAACTAAATATGATTGATTCTATACAATTTCACTAGTTTGTTGCTACTTCGTAAAAATTATTACGTTTGCCTAAGATCTAAGATAAAATAATGATTTTTAGTATTTTGATATAATTAAACGATATCTGAAATTTTAATGATCTAGACTGAACAATCTATATTATATTATTTATATTATTTTTTTATCTTATAAATTTTTCTAATTTATTACAGTATCTATTATACATGCTTTCGAATGTATTATATCTTCCTTTTTCTTTTTTTCTATCTCTTGGTGCTATTAACTAGCTAAAAATATTGTAAGTTTTAATATATTTAAAACTAAAGAGAGAGAAAAATTATTCTTGAGGCTTCCACGGATGCTTTCTATATAAAGATTATGCATTTCGCAGGTTTGCTCCCTGTCCAGATCCATTCTTGGAATGCCAACGTTTCATGAACCTTGCAGTCCACTTCATCAGAGCGAGGATCAGCTTACTCATACTGAGTAGCATCAGACTGCTCCTCGCCCTGATGAAGTGGACTGCAAGGTTCATGAAACGTTGGCATTCCAAGAATGGATCTGAACACGGAGAAAACCCGCGAAACGCATAATCTTTATATAGAGAGAAAAATTTTTTTAACGTTGAATTTCTCATGCTTGTCTGTTTATGTATCAATATCATGTCTCTTTCGTTGAATGATCACTCCCTTTCCCCCTCTACATCGTGTTTTTGTTTTGTATTTCATAAGCACATATCCAACAATCAATATCTATCTATGTTATAGGCGTCCCGTACCTAATATTCCCCCCCGAATTCCTGACAGACCATATTCTGGCCGACTAAACTGAGCTAGTCCGACACAGCAATGGCATACAAGACAGCAGCTTATGCTACACAAGATGCAATAGTCCAAGACAGCATCAGGAAAGGTCTCGTCCCGAATGACAGACGATGGCGAACCAGATGTACCGCAAGGCAAGGCTGACTGAAGAAAGTTACGCGATGAGAACACAAAGATCTCTTAAAGCGAGCGTCCTATATTCTGATCTCAGCGGCCTTAATGTCGAAGATTGTAGATATTTACCGACAATGACAGGAATCACGAGAAGTAAATAAACGCAAGAAGGAACCATTTGTGCAAAGAAAAGAAGGAATAAGGCTGTGTTATGCGAATACTAGAGAAGAAAGAGGAAGAAGAAAGAAGAGATGAAGGTCAGACGCAAAAAACATTGCTTGTTCGTTTCTCGATGGTTGAAACAGTCAGTAAGACTCCATCAGTCACTTCTTCAACCATTTCTTTCTCTGGTGTATATTTCGTCTTCTATTTTTATTTATGATTTATGTACAGCTAGACCCGCATTAGATGTAGTTCTAAGTATTAACACTGCGCTCGACACGCGTCAGATGTATTTTTAAAAGGATAATTTCGTGCGAAACGACAGAGATCTTACAAGAAGGACGATTCAGCACTTCTCGTTTTTGTTTAATTTAAAAAGCCATTTAAAATCGCGATTATCAGTATTATGTACAAGTTAAGACTACTCCAAGTATTCTCTCAAGAGTACGAGTTTAGTCTTTCGAGAAATGTCGAAATCACAGTATTATATAACTTAATTTCAATTAATGATCTGTAACCGTGAAATTGCAAATGAATAATTAAAAAACTTTACTGGTTACCTTAAATACTCCTTTTTACTTTCCTTTATGCGATATTTGAAATACAATCGTATCCTTCTAATCGTATCCTTCTTGTCGTGAGTTTCGTGATGGAAATAGTGTAGAAGCGATTTTTTTTCACATACAAGACGAGTATGAGCAACTCAGTTACCTCAATTATAAAAGAATTAATTAAAACAGAGAGACTAAGTCACATTTCGTGAGAAACGGGGAGCTTGCGATCAGAGCACGCTATCAGCATTCCAGAGAAATTTTGCAATTATGAAAAATCACATGGAAATATAAATTATTGTGATCAATGCATTATTAATGAAACAGATATGCTTGTTTAATCGTGCCAAGATGATCGTTTATTAGGTACAATAACGATGCTATTTTTAAGGATCTCTAGAAATTCTGCGATGAACAACGAAGTGTAAACAGTAGGGCCATTATATTGCAATGAGTGGTATATAAAAGATACAAAAGATGAAAATAGTGATATTTATTTTGAGCAATCGTTAGAATTTGTTTTTTTTATTGACGCATGCGCAATTATTTTTATAAGTATCTTTTTATAATTATTTTTGCATCATAATGTTAATAACTACGCGACGAAGGCGGTATTGGAAAACGCATCACAATTATTCTGTAAATGAAGTCAAAATGACAAACTATAAATGACGGAAATTGTACATATAGAGTTTACAAATATAGTATTACACGTAAATGTGTTAGGACGAAAGAGATTTTTGTATTATCAAACATTACTACGCGCTAACCAGCGCTAGCCAATCTTATAACACTGACTGATGATCAATGTGTATAGAACATATAATGAATCAAATAAATGAATATTTAATACGAAATAATTCGTTTTATCATTGTGGGTAATGCTCTGTTTTTGCCATAAATTATACAGGGTGTTTTAAATTATACAGTGTGTTTGGAAATTAGTGATAAGTTTTTCATATATTGGGTCATTTAAAAAGTATCCGCGATTTTTTGTTCAATTTTTGAATGAAATTTTTCTTTATTGAAAATCAATTTTAATCAAGTATATATTGGCCATTATTATCTATAACCTTTTGCCATTTTTCGGGTAATTTCATAATTCCATCCGTGTAGAACTTTTGTGGTTTATCGGCGAAAAACTTTTTCAAGTGATTTTCTGCAGCTCTTTTGTCGGCCAATGTTTTTCCATCAAGAGAGTTCTCAGAGATCGAAACAAATGGTAGTCAGACGGTGCAAGATCCGGGCTATACGGTGGATGCATCAAAACTTCCCAACCAAACCCCTTCAATTTTTGGCGCGTCATCAAAGATGTGTGTGGTCTGGCGTTATGATGGAAGACAACACTTTTTCTGTTAATCAATTCTGGTCGTTTTTTCTTAATCGCTTCCTGTAATCTATCCAGTTGTGAACAGTAGAGCTCTGAATTAATCGTTAGGCCATGTGGTAACACCTCATGATGGACGACTCCCTTCCAATCCCACCATACACACAGCATCACTTTATTTGCCGTCAATTCATGCTTTGAAGTCGTTTGTGGTGGTTCGCCGCGCTTACTCCATGATCTTTTACGAACGATATTCTTGTATTTCACCCATTTTTCATCGCCCGTGATGATTTGCTTCAGAAATGGGTCAATTTCGTTGCGTTTTAGTAGTGTTTCGCTGATGGAAATTCGATCAATCAAATTTCTTTGCGTTAATTCATCTGGCAAATATCGAGTTTCTTTGCGTAGCCAGTCTTTTTCAAATGATTCCAAACTGTCACATGGTTGATTCTTAGTGCATTGGCTATCTCCTGACAGCTCACATGCCGGTCTTGCTCGACCAGTTGCAAAATTTCATCGACTTTTTTAGTGACTGGCCGACCAGAGCGAAGTCGATCTTTGACATCAAAATTTCCAGAATGAAATCGAACAAATCACTCCTGCGTCCTGCGTTCACTTTCAGCATCCGCGCCGTAAACTTCACAAATTTTTCTGCATGTTGTGCTGCGTTTTTGTCTTTTTTGTAATAAAAAAGCATCACATAGCGTATTTCTTCAGAAATTTCACTCATTTTCAAACCAATATAACTTTTGACACGATTGATGAATCACCAAACTTTGTTTACAAAAAATGTCATCTTTCAGACGCGCGTTCGTTTGACACAATCTGATTAGTGTTGCCCGATATATGATCATCAACACCATCTAGTGACAAAAAACCGGATACTTTATAAATGACCCAATATGTGATAGAATGGACTAACCTAAGAAGAAAAGTCCTCTAGCATTTTACGATTGTCGCAATGCCCAGTAAACGAGAATGGATTAAAATGAATTAAAATGGATTCAGATTTTCAGAAATACGGATTCATGAATGTTAAAATGAATCTTTTTCAATCCTAAATGCATTTTTATTCATTTATAGAAATTGCATAGAGCATATTTCTATGCCTTTCAACTCAAAAATAATATTAGCATTTTCTGTGCATCGTGAATACTACTCAATTCAAATTCTGAATATGAAATGCAGTTTTTCAATTTAATTGAATAAAAAAAGTTTTTATTTAAAAATGAACCATAAATGCTACTAAATAAATGCTACTAAATTATTCAAAATTATAAGTAGGAAATATTTTTCGTTTTAAACTAAGTAATCCAACTAAATTCAAAAAAGTTGTAACGTAAAAATAATTGAGCTATGTTGTTTTGTTTCTCTGATTAGAAATAAAATGAATGATCGATGTGTATACTCGCAAGTCGAACACAATCCGAATATTAGGCTAATCACGGAGCGCGACATCGGTCAAGCGAGATTAGATTATCCGACACTTACCCAATGTTGTCTCATAATAATGTAAATTGTTTATACTTTATTTGTTAAATGATGATATTTTTATTATATCTATATAATTTCATTACTAGTTTAGCTGGTTATAATTGAAGTAGAGATGACATTGTCAGGTAGGATTCAGGGACACGGGAGGGATTTTTTTTTAATTAGTGCCAAAAATATATTTCACACGGATACAAGTTTTATTGTCACGCACGTTTTACAACAACGACACACCTCTGTCTCTCCGCTCTATAACGGTGCTTCCGCCCTAAAATGCCACGCTGCTTCGAGTTCGGGAACTACACCCGGTCAGATTGATTTTTACCGTCCGGGACATCTTCCCCCCTTGCGAGAAAAGAAAATATTTTGGCGGAGTGTTTGTCGTATTACAAAATGATTAGTTCTAAAATAAAATATCTATAATTAGATATTTGTTATTTTATTGAAGATGGCCAGATTGTAGTCGAAACGTCTAAAGATTTTTTATTAAGGTAATGATTTATTAAATTTCACAAACAATACCTAATGCTGCGGTTTTATGCTACTCTTTTTGTATGTTTTGATTTATAATCACGTTTTTTATAATTATTTATTCATATTTTTTGATATGAATAAATGATTCTAATTTTTCATATTAACATGCTTTTTATTTATGTTATGTTTCTAAATATTACATTTTCTAAGTATTATTTTTCTTATTTTTCTAAATATTACATTCATATTTTACTACTGTTATTATACGAGGGGTATTCAGAAAATAAGTTCCGTTTGTATTATACGTTTAGTAAGGTCGATGTATGAGCGAGCTGGCAACACAGCATTGAAGAGGGGAAGCTACCGAATAGAATGAGCGGTGTTCGGCGTCAGTAGCTCGTGAAACACGGTCAGGAGAGGTTATCAAAATGGAGTCCTCCACTTCGCGTCCCGCCACCTCCATTCCGATTCCTTCTCGAGTTATTTTGCGCGGCATCATTCAGTTTCTTTTTGCTCAAGATTTTAAATCGGTTGATATTCACAAACAGCTTGTTCCTGTATATGGAGAGAGTGTGATGAGTGAATCTATGGTGCGGAGATGGGTCCGAGAATTTAAGGCAGGAAGACATTCGCTTGAAGACGAAAGTGGGAGAGGCAGACCTCCCTTATCACGGATGAGTTGACGACAAAAATTGAAAATGCGATTCGCAATGATCGTCGTTTAACTTTAGATGAACTCCACAACCTTTTTCCAGAGATATCCCGAAGTCTTATCCATGAGATCGTTTCAGAAAAACTCGAATTTCGCAAGGTTTGCGCCCGTTGGGTTCCCAGAGAACTGACTCCTCTACACAAGGCCACACGAGTGACTGCAGGTAAAGAATTTTTGGACCGTTACAGGGATGAGGGAAATGACTTCCTTAAATCTATAGTCACTGGAGACGAGATCTGGGTCGCCCATTACACACCAGAAAACAAAAGACAGTCAATGCAATGGAAGCACACCTATTCTCCAACTGCAAAGAAGTTCAAAGTGGTCAAGTCCGTCAAAAAAATCATGGTTTCTCTCTTCTGGGACCAAAAAGGAATTCTGCTGATTGATTTTTTGCCTCAAGGAGCAACAATAAATGCGGAGCGCTATTGTGAAACTTTGAAAAAGCTGCGTCGGGCCATTCAGAAACAAAAGAAGGGGGATGTTGACGGCAGGTGTGTCCCTTCTTCACGACAATGCTCGGCCGCACGTCGCTGCTTCAACAACTGCACTTTTGAATCAGTTTAGTTGGGATGTTTTGACCCACCCACCGTATAGCCCGGATCTAGCACCATCGGACTACCATCTTTTTACGAAACTGAAGGAGTCCTTGGCCGGAAAACGCTTCCAAAGCGACGAGGAAGTTCAGACAGCTGTAACTAACTGGACTAAAGAACTGGCGGGAAGTTTCTATGCAGAAGGGATTTCGAAGCTTGTTTCCAGATATACAAAATGTATTGAGATTGACGGGAATTATGTAGAAAAAGACTAGAAGTTGTCAAGTATTATCCATGTAAATTTTAGATTTTTTCAATAAAAACTTTATTTGTAAAAAAAACGGAACTTATTTTCTGGATACCCCTCGTATCAAGATATAGCAGCGCCAAGTGTTTTACATGAAAAATTTTTCTATTTAAATTAAATTTTTTCATTTTATACGGTCAACTCTTTAATTTTTTTGATAACACTTAAATTGAGCAAGGTAACGCAATGTTTTGTATAATATTTTGAAGAAGAATTAAATAACCACTACTTCAGTTGGAAGAGAAAATGTTTTTGAATAAATTGTGATATATAATAATTTCATTTAAGAGGAATTTAAACCATTTGAATTGGAATACAAAGATCCTTCAATAAGATATACGTATACTTAGGTTTCATAAAAATTCATAAAAAAAAGATAGTACCATTTGAATTAAGTAACTTATAATAAAGATAATATCACTTGGGTTTTACTTTTTATTTTGATAGTAGAATTTAACTTGGCGCCACAGTTGTTGATATCAATTTTTTTAATACAAATAATACATATCATTAGATTAATATTCATTATTTATTTAATTTGGCATAGTATAAAGAAATGGGATTTAATTTTGCGCTAGTTCTTGATATCAAATCTTTTATAGGAATATTATTAAAGTTAATATTATTTATATAATTTGGTATCCGAATTACATGGAATTTAATTTGGCGCCAATTTTGTTGATATCGAATCTTTTACACAAATGATACATGTCATTAGAGTTAAGTAATTAAGAATTAGAGTAAATAACAAGAGACAATACTATTTGTGTTTTACTTTTTAATTTAATAAAATTTAACTTTATTAGTTAAGATTATAGTATTTGAATTTTACTTTTTCATTTGGTACATTAATTTTTTTCGAAGAGTAATAATTTTTGACAGAAAATTAAAGTTGTCATTACTTGGATTGGAATAAGAAGATCTTCAATAAGAATATCCTTGAAAAAAAATTAAAACTACTATTAATTGGATTGGATATTTAGTATTATATACAAAAGGCCGGTTTCACTAACTCGATTAAGTCGAATCGGTGTCAACCATAAATGGTCAATTCTACTAAACAGCAAATGCAATTAGTCAGTTCCACGGTCAATTAAGTAATTAGCGTTGGTGAAACCGGCCCAAATGATTCTTCATGAAAAGCTTGCATGTTTAGCGCTTTTTTTTTACCTTTTTTTAAAAGATAAGTTTGTATAAATAACAAAAAATAATACCATTTGTGTTTTACTTTTTAATTTAATAGAACTTAACTTGATTAGTTAAGATTGTAGCATCTGGATTTTAATTTTTCATTTAATACATTAATTTTTTTCGAAGAGTAATAATATTTGACAGAGAATTAAAGTTGTCATTATTTGGGTTGGAATAATAAAATTATAACATTATAACAATCACATATTAAAATAACAATCTGAACTTAACATAAGCTTTACATATACAAATATAAAAAGTAACATCAAAAAAGAGGTTCTTTTTGCCCGTTTTTTAGATCTTCAAGGACCTTTTTTGACTTGTGTGCCAAATAATATACAGCAATGAGATATTAATTATAAAGAAGTTTCAGGTTGAGGTAACTATCGTTATCATAGTTGGAGGGGGGGGGGGGGATTCACATATTATGTCTATGCGAAAATCCGTTTGATTTCATCCCTCTCTACTCTGATAATAAATTTGACCTTATCTTTAAACCTCTCTGTGATTAATGTCTGAATATAAAGTAAAATTTTTGATACATAGTTCAGTTCCAAAATTGAGTGCCGAAAAAAAAACAGGTGATTTTCGCGATCACTCTTTTTAACCAGAAAACAGGCACGTGAGGTGTTTTTTACATTCCAGCATCGGAAAAACAAAGCTCGCATTACAATAACTTTCTTTACCGGGAATTTATACTTTTCAGTTGAAGTTTCCGGAACATAACCTGTACAACAGAAAGCAGTTTCGACGCATGTAGTAACAGCTTAATGAAATCCTTTGGGGTGTAGAAAACACCTCACGTGATCGTTTACGTAATAAAAAGTTCAAATATAAGTAAAAAATATTTTAAAAGATTAACGATATTTTTTTTATTTATATAAAATTTATATAAGTTTATATAAAATAATATATAAAGTTTAAACTATAATAGTAACAAAGCTCAATAAAATAAACAAACAGAAAGACAAAGGGCTACGAGCCTAAAACAATTATAATAAAATAAAAGAATTTTTTGAACAGTTAATAAATAAAACATGTCATCAAGTTAAAATATAAACTTTAATTTGATGCTCAGACACATTGTCTCAGACACATTGTTATATAATATGTATACTTTGTATGTATACTTTGTATATATCAAGATAAACTTTGTTTTTTTAATATAATAAATAATAATAACTATTAAATTATAAAACATAAGTTGATTGATTGAGACTCCTTACTATCAAAAGAAAACTAAGGTAATAAAGGACAATAGGAATCAGGCGCGGTAATTTTTGCACAAATTAATACATAATTATATATGATACAATAATATTTATTGATTAACGCGTTTATATTTCGGCTCTCTGAAGATGGCTCAAAAGTGAGCCGAAACATGTAAGCGCGTTAATCAATAAATATTGTTGTGTCATAATTGTGTATTAATTTGCATAAAAATTATCGCGTCTGACTCCTATTGCCCATTCTTACCTTAATTTTCTATTAAATTATAATAATAAATCATTATTATATTTCACATCATTCATGTGATAAAAATAAATCATTTTTAATAATTATGAGAAGTCAATACAATATAAATGACTTTATATGATAGTATGATTTAATCTTGTTTTAAGTTGTTATAAGATGGATTTTACCAAATATATTTTATTATTTTTTTTAATAACTATTCTTTACGAATCTTTAAATATACAATTCCATAAAAAATATAGAAGTATTTTATTAATTGATATCTTCCTTTTTTGTCAATACTGTCATAATAAGCTATTTAATGTGTTTTTTCCATTTATTTAATATTTTCTTGGTTTCTCTTTAACTTTTACAGAAAATATTGATTAAATGTCCTTATATAATGTTCTTAGAAATAATAAATTATAAAATAAATTGCTAATAAACATACATAGTTAATAACAATTTTTTAACTGGAGTGTAAAAAGTATTCCAAGTGATCGTTTAAGTAAAAAAAATGAAGTGCCTGTTCTCGGGTTAAGAAATTATTTAATCAAATTTAACATAAAACATTTACGAAGAAATGTGTTGGAGTACCTTTTATTAATGAAGACTGTGCGGGAATGCACCGCGCGAAAAAATAAAACGAGAGGACGGCACACGGCTGATATAACAAAAATGAGAAGAACTACGTTTCTTCGTGGTTTAACAAAAAATTTACTTTATTTTTCATAACAACAAATTCAGCACAAATTGAAAATTATCACAAAGTATTACACACAATCATCTTTTCCAAATTCTTACTCAGTAGCGATAGAAAATCGCGGCGATTTCTCGGCGGTTCTCGAAGGAATCTTCCTTTTAGCGGTTCCACGTGGTGTTTTTTTTCACGGGGCAGTTTTCTACACGATACAATAGCGAGACTCTGAACATCAAGAGAGCGAGAGCGGGGACGATTGGCGCATATTGGCTTCGTGGCCCGGGATCTCCTCTTGATAAATTCCAATAAAATTTTGCCACAATTATGATTTTTACGTGGCATTCGTTGTATAAGATTGATTGGCGCCTCAGATTTTTTTCTATCGACTTTCGACGTAACAGTCATGCGCGACAGAAAATCCGCGCATGGGATTGGTGGCCGCATGTGACGTGTTCGTTGGAGCGCGGCGCTCGCGCACGTGATTGAATCGTTCTCGAACCTTCGATAGTTCGTTGCTGTTGCCGGTGTATGTGTGTGTATAATGAATTAAGTTATTGAAAAAGAACAATAAATTAATAGCTCTAGTGAGAATTAAGATCGTGCTAGAGATGAATTTACACTCATTTTATACACACGTCCAACAACAATTAACATTAATTAAACAAAGGAATTATTACTTTTCTACGAATTAATGATCTCAAACATTCTCAAAATCATCACAGAAAAGCAATCAAAATTTAATAATAATACAACTCATACAAATTCATTGCTTTAAAAACACATTCACTACTTTAATTACTGCTTTACAAACACAAATTCATTGTTTTAAAAACATAAATTGATTGCTTTAAAAACAAAAAATCTACTGCTTTAAATATACAAATTCTTGCATTAGCAGTGAATTTGTTTTTAAAAGCCGATTTCATCAACGCCGATCAAGCTTAATTGTGACCCGCCAACGCTAGAAAGAAATGAACTTTTTGGCGTTAACCATAGATAAAATTACATAAAGTGAACTAACTTTGACCGTAATTGGTAGTCTCAGGATGCGATTAGATGGAGCGCGGTACGCGGTACAGTAACTAATATTGGATTGGCAAGGAAGTAATGCGTTTTTTTTAACTCAAAGTTGTGTATACAATATCTTCGTCAATAATGAATGAAATTTAAATTTAAAAAAAGGGTTTTAAAGCTTGAAATCTCTACTTTTAAAAGCTTACCACATTTTTTAAGTTTATATGAGTTTAGTAATTTTTACATACCAAAAACTACGAGCTGAAAAAACAGAAAATTTTCTTTTCACTTTGTGGGATTGTAACGTGCCCAAAACAAATTTGAGAAAATTTTCGACTACCTATCGTGAAAGGTTGATATTTATAACATTATAACGTTGATACTTTCCTTACAAAATCGTTTTTTTTTAATATTCCTACAATTTTTTATTACTGAGTTATCACGGATTAAATAAAAGGATCATTTTGATTTTAATTGCTTATAACTCCGTTAAAAATTATCATATCGCAATTTAAAAAAGAGTTTCTTAAAGTCTAAAAACTTTACTCTATCAAGATATATTTATATTGGTTGGTAGAAAGTAATTGCGGTTTTTAAAATGATGCCTTTTAAAACAATGCAATTACTTTCTTGCCAACCCAATAGTAACTAACTAAGTAACTAGGAAACCGCGCACTACGTATTGCCTATTTCTTTCGCTGATATTATATAGCGCGGTTTGTGGCGCGGGCTAGTAACAAGCTCACATTACTATACACTGTTATGCACTTTTTTTTTATGGAAAATTAATTGATTTAAACGCAGTTATTAAGTAAATCTGTTAAAAAAAAGAGTATCGATAAAATGTATATAAAAATAAGATAATATATTTTAAAAAATTCATACTGATGTAAGTTTTTCACTAGCTCGTGCCGTAAACTGCGCGCAAAGCGCGCTCCATGTAATATTAGCGAAAGAAATAGGCAGTAGTACGTGGTAGTATACGGGCAACCATGGGCCGTCAAAACAAATCCCCATCACTCCACCTCCGGCGCCGGGGACGTGGCCTCTCTGAGAAATGGCGCGCTCTGATTGATCGGTGACGCGAGGGTGTGAATAATGAGGTAATTAAATGATGCGTTTTGATTGGCTCGGTATATGGCTGCCCACGCGCTGATTGGTTCTGTCCATAATCGCGATGACTGAAGAAGAGTGGGGATGTCGCCAGGAATGAATACTGGGACACCAAGGAAAATGGAGGCCGAGATATTTTTTCGTTACGGGGGGGAAGGGGGGAAGGTGCAGGCAATGGATATAAATAGCGCACAGTTTTTTGTTCTGCAGGTCATTTTTTGCTGCAGCGACTCCGACGTACTGACGTTTTAGCAAAAAGGTTTTTTCTTATTATGTATGACGATAACTTTTACGAGTATTTTCAGGAGACTCTTGCTTTCACTCGGAGAAAGGGGAGGTAAAACAGGAATGAACAAGTTCGTGGTGGTACGCGTCGTCTTAATCGACGTGATGATTTACTCGTTTTTTGAGAATAAATTTCTTCTGTACTAATTTCTTATTCTGTGCCGAAGATATTTTTATTTAAATATGATAAAAATCTTCATTATTTAAGCCTGAAATGCTGAGATATTTGGGATGTGAAATAGTCGAGAGTTTAAGATACAAAAAAAATTATTATATTGATAAAAGAATTATACTATATGAAAGAATATATTATAAAAATCATAATCCTTGATTCATTAAAATTATGTTAACAATTTCGTTGAATTTTAATTCAGTTATTTCTAAAAACAATATATTAAAGTATGTTTCCAAAAATGTCAAATTTTTTATTTGTGTTCTCACGCAGCGTTCAATATCTTCTTTGTTGCCTCGAAAAGTGAGTTTGATTTCGCTGTCGATGTAGGAATTAGTTAGAAGCAACTTTATCTCCTTAATCAAATATCGGGCGCATTCATTAACATTGTCGATAATAGACGTCAGCTAGACGTTGTTTTACATGCGCATCAACACAATTGATTATTTTTTCCATTCCTTGAAATGTAGTTTGCTGTATTACAATCACAATGGAGTAAGATTTTCTTTTCTTCATCGGCGGTTATGCTGGTTCTACTTGCGTACTTACTGATGAAGTCTCCTTTGGAAAATTTTCACTAGTATAGCTTTCGTCTCATAGGCGGAGGTGAAGCTGACAAATATGTTTACGAATGAGATAGGATTTACTTTGATTTTGCTACTTCCGTTTAGGTATGTGTTCATGAGTCCCATATTCTCTTGAAATTGTTTCCACGAGCTTGAATGAAAGCTGATTCCTTCTGCGTAATTGCCAGTCAATTTGACGATAGACTCGAAGGTTCCTTCCTTTATAGATTGTAATCCCACGTGTAATTTCTTCGTATGAGAGGAATTGAGCGGGTACGTCATAGAAAGCAGCAAATATTGTTGCTCATTTCGTTCGGTAATATTGTTTATCATACGGGTATTATTAGGCACAAAGTGATTTCCAATTTCTTGTCTTTCAGCCATGTTGCTTCGCGCGAAAAACTTTGGATGAATGTTTCTCACACGAATAAAGAAAAACTAGGACGACTGATCTCGAAGTGATGACTCTTCGAACAACGAAACGCGACTAAAGTATCGTAACACTAAAGCGATTTGCGCTTTTATATATGCTTTTCGAAAATCTGCGCGCGCAGAATATTTGTTTAAATTGTTACTTTTCTAGAAGAATCTTGCTATGTTGTTATGTGACGCAGTTAGCATGTTTCAGAAAAAATTTTTTCGAAATTGGATAGCGGAAATATTTCATGTCGCAAATATGCTAAAATTCGTAAAAAATCGAATAAATCATCAAGATTGCTCGAATATAAAGTACTATTATATTTGAAAATAATTCGCCAAAGTAAAGAAAATATTTTAACGTCGAATTTATTTTTCATAAATTTTAGAAATATTTCTCACTAGCACGACTGGGACTAAGGATACGCATGAAAGTTAATTTGAACAAAAAAGCAATCTTAATGTTTAAAAAAATTCTTTTCTAACGAAAAAGAAACGTCCTTGAGAAAAATTATTTGTCAACCGTCATAAACTTTTCATATAGCATAAAAAATTAAATCTTAGTTATATAATGAAAGTCAAGAACAAAATTTAAGTGACGTGAGTTATGTTCAGTGAATCCACGATTTTTCTTTCTTATGTCAAAAAAAATCTAACAAAAATCAAGCGCTGCCTGATATAGGAATGAAATTTCGTTTTTCTTCATTGCAAAAGTTTATTTTTTGCTTGTCGACTAATAGTAAGAAAGAATCTTTCTAAAAAATGGCAAAAAATGGAAAAGGTTGAATTACTCCGGCAATAAGAATATCATCGTACGAAAAAGCATGTGACAAACTTTTCTGAGATAATAACATGAGTGAGAGGAAAGAAATTTCCTAAGACGTACGATAGTGGGAGTGATGCTCATATGCACGGAACGGAGTTAATTTATGTTGTCAAAGTTTATTAGAATGTTGTTCGTAATCAGAGAGTTTTTCATCATCTCCCACTTTGAAAATTTTTCGAGAAAATACGTGTAAAACGTATTCTACGTGTAAAAGGAAGGAAATCAATCGGAAAAATTGACAACATCTACTTGCCAACTAGATTTACGGCGCGACTAGAAATTTTTATTGACTCATCCTTCTTTAGGAATTTGACTATCACAAGTATAAATACAGCGTATCATGTGAGTTAAGGATTAGTCTTATGTTGATTTTCTTTGTCAAGAGTTGATTTTCGTTGAAAGATTATAAAATCATTGGTTTCGTGCACGATAAAATGATACTTCGCGAATCGATACTTACAAAATTCTTTATCGTCGCTCGCAACTTGAATCAGAAGTTAGTTGCAGCTGATTATCTGATAAAGTTAACAGAAAACGACGAGGAAAATTATTCGGTCTTTGGGTGTTTCGCAGGAGAATGCTCCAGTACATTGCTATGCATTATGCACAAGCTGAGGCATTGCGGTGACGATACGAGATTAATGGAAATAATCTCGCATCATTTAGAAGTACGTGCTTTAACTATGAAGAAGACGATGCCGGGGGTTACATAACTGACTTCAAGTGTCGCATTGGAGGTAAGCAGTATGAGGATAAATTAATAAGTTTTTAGAAAAATCATAGTAGAACACTTTTTTTTTGATCGATTCATTTTTATTTTTCAACATAGTCTCCTTTCAGTTCAATACACTTGATCCAACGATTCTTCATTTTTTTCAAGCCGTCCGAATAATATGATTTGTCCAATCCTTCAAAATAAACCTCTGTTTCGACGATGAGCTGCTCTCTGGTGGTGAATCTCTTTCCTCTGATTTCTTCAGGTTTGAAAACAGAAAATAGTCGCAGGGGGCTAAATCTGGCGAATGCCGAAAAAGCAATTCGTAGTGGAATTCGTTGAATTTGGCCATTGGTATCGGGCACGTGTGAACCCGTGCATTGTCTTGATGGAAGAGCACTTTCTTCTTCGCCAAATGGGGATGTTTTTTCTTTAAAATGTTGTTGAAACGGTCCAATAAGGTTGCGTAGTAATCGCCATTGATCATTTGCTTCGACGAAAGATAATTGATATGAATTATACCGCGTGCATCTCAAAAAACTGTGGAAAGCTGCTATCACCTTTCCAGCTGATTTCAGGGTCTTCGCCTTCTTCGCAGCTGGTTCACTCGGTGAAGTCCATTGTTTTGACTGTTCCTTCGTCAAGGTGTGAAGTAATGAATCCATGTTTCGTTCACAGTAATGAATCGACGCAGAAATTCATCTGGATTACGTTGAAACATCTTCAAACATTGTTTTGAAATCGTCATACGGTCGCTCTTATGATCCACAGTGAGCAAACGCGGCACCCATCTTGCCAATAACTTTTCCATACCTAATTGTTCGTGCAAAATTGAAATCACTGTGCCATGTGATATGTCTGTGGCCTCAACAAGCTCGCGCACTTTCATTCGTCGATCAGTCAAAACAACATTGTAAACTTTATCTATACTATATTTATGATTTCTGGCATAGCAGCCTCAATTGGACATCCTGAACGAGGTACATCACATGTGGATATATGATCATGTTTAAATTCATTTACCCAATTGTATACAGTCGCAAACGGTGGTGCAGATGTGCTATGAACATTATCCAATTCGGATTTCTTTCGTTAAATCTTTCATATGTAGATGTTTGATCACTGCACGAAACTCGTTTTTTTTCCATTTTGCAAAAAATACAAAAGTTGTTCGCTTTCGTCTACAGAAATGAAACCACGCGATGAATTCCACTCAAAATTTGACAGTAATAAGCGGAAAGATGCTACTTATCAAAAAGTAATGTGACATGACACTGAGAGTGCCCTCTGACTGATTTTCTAAGAACTTTTTGACTTGCCCTCATAACATCATATTTTTTAAAATAAATCAAAGAAAATTTTATTAAAAGTTCGTTTTATTAAATTCCAACATTTGTTTCATAGTAGACCGGGCGATTCCGTATCGTGGAGGACACCCGTTAGGTCGGCTTAGTCTGAGGCGACGACGTCCAGTCGAACAAGCGATTGATGAAGTCGTACCAGTACGACCAGTACATAAGTTAAAAAATAATGAAAATTAATTAGAAATTAAATTGCAAATTGAATTAAATAGGCTACTAAAAATATTTAATTAACATTAATTTAAATACAAAGCGTCACTACAGTCTGAGTGTTGAGATGTTGAATAATATATATATTTTCAAATAAATGAATTAATTTCAGAAATGATAATTACATGCCGATATGGTCGGACTTTCAACGCAATCAATCTGAAATATTAATAATCCCCCAAATTTCCCAAATTAATCTTAAAAAACTGTAATAAACTTATTGCGAAAAATATTTAATTTTCTAGTAAGAGCACGAATTGAGGCGTACGGGATTACACCCGTAATGAGCACGACATCCTCGTGGTTGTATTATCATCTGGTAAGTTGGATTTTTAAAATATTTCTTATTATAAGAACCAGTTCTTGTAAGGATAGAATAATAATAATCAAATAATAAATAAGAATAATAAATAAGAATAATAATACTAATATAATTGTGAAAATATAATTGTGTTTTAAATGATGAATCGCAGGATTCTGTCCATATACGCATAATGGAGCCCCCTTATTCGATCACATAAGTTATAAAAAATTAGCGAAAAACCACAGTAGGTTATGCAAAAGATAACGAAATGTTACTTTTTAGTGCGAGAAAATGAAGAAGAACAGGCGGAGGAGGAGCAGGAGGAGGAAGAAGTTATGAGGAGAGAGAAGAGAAAGAGGAGGAGGAGAAGGGGGAAGTGGATAACAGTGGCGAAATTTCGGTGATGGAATCCGACAATATCGCGGAGTTAGAAGAGACGCAAGAAGCTTTGGAGAAGACGCGAATGAAAAAGAGAAAGATGGGGAGGAGGAAGAAGCTAAACACTATGCTCATGATGTTGAAGGTAATAATATTTCATTAAACTTTTTATATATTTTTCTCGTAATTGCATTCTCATTTATGAATTTTTTATTAGATATTTCATATATGCCGCTCGAATAATACAAATCAATCGAATCGATATTCTGGAGATTTTCACGCGAATGAACAAAGCAACTAAAGATGAGTTACCTTAGTATGTTAAACGTAGTCAGTACTTCGAATGTAACAAAAGATTTACGTGTGATATTTGCTTATACATACGATTATATATGATATATATTAATATTATAACTATAAACATTTTCAAATTATCGCAATCTAACATAATATTTTAGCATAATTTATTTTATCAATATCAATGTATAACAAGATTTGCTTAATTTTTCAGTACAAACCGGTGGTGACGCTGAACTAATAAATGAAAGAGAGGAGAATCCTGCCAACAACGAGGAGCGTCGTCGTCGTCGTCGTCGTCGTCGTCGTCGTCGTCGTCGTCGTCGTCGTCGTCGTCGTCGTCGTCGTCGTCGTCGTCGTCGTCGTCGTCGTCGTCGTCGTCGTCGTCGTCGTCGTCGTCGTCGTCGTCGTCGTCGTCGTCGTCGTCGTCGTCGTCGTCGTCGTCGTCGTCGTCGTCGTCGTCGTCGTCGTCGTCGTCGTCGTCGTCGTCGTCGTCGTCGTCGTCGTCGTCGTCGTCGTCGTCGTCGTCGTCGTCGTCGTCGTCGTCGTCGTCGTCGTCGTCGTCGTCGTCGTCGTCGTCGTCGTCGTCGTCGTCGTCGTCGTCGTCGTCGTCGTCGTCGTCGTCGTCGTCGTCGTCGTCGTCGTCGTCGTCGTCGTCGTCGTCGTCGTCGTCGTCGTCGTCGTCGTCGTCGTCGTCGTCGTCGTCGTCGTCGTCGTCGTCGTCGTCGTCGTCGTCGTCGTCGTCGTCGTCGTCGTCGTCGTCAGCCGCAATAGCAGCAACAGTGTTATCATCGCCATCAGCAGCAACATCATCGACATGAGGTTGGCGATCGATTTAATTTTCTTAGTTACGAGCGGAAAACTCGCGACGTTTCAGAAATTTCGGTATTCTCGGAAGAGAGACAAGTTTCGCGATACGCCGAAGGCGCGAATATCGTTCGCTGATTGGAAAACGCGTCCTGCGAAATCTACGAGTATGCGAACCGAGCGATTACCTAGGAATATCGTTCGATTTGGCGAATCTAGCGCATGGTCCGGCAGGACTATCGCTTCGTCCGGTACGCGATTTAACTTCTGAGGATATATGAAGACTTGTAGCTCAAAGTGCTGGCGGAATCGATATTGCGGAAAAATTTCGATGTACGTGTTTTCATCGTCGCGGCACCTGCCGTGGGCGCAAGTCAAATCGTTTAACGCGCGAAGACGTAACAAAACATTCAATTTTGCAATTAAATAATTCGGATAATTTGTGTTTTCCGCGTTCCCTTGTAGTGGCGCGAGTGCATCGCGAACGTGGAAATCTACGTATGGATGAGTTCTATGAAAAATGGAATTGTATAAGACGACAGAGTTCCTTGTTACAATCTGAATTAATGAGAAAACTAACGCTGGAGTCACAATTCCCGAGGAGGGACGCGAAATCGAATGTTTTCAACAGTACCTCACTGGCGAAAATATTACTATAATGGTGTACAATTTTAGCACTTTCGGATGCGGCGAGAATCCGTTATTTGACAGTTGCGCGTTACTTGCCTCTCTAGGGCGTGAGCCCTCTATTAAATTAAATATAATATATTACGAACATAGGCATCATTACAATCTGATATTGAATATAAAAGCTGCTGACTCTCGCGGGGAATATCGCGTGTAACATAGACTATCGTAAAGATAGAGGTTACCGCTGCACGAAAAAATGCCCATGCTGTTACGTCATTCCGTCGTGCGAATCCCCCGACGCGAACCTAATTAGGTGCGAAACTTGTAATCGTACGTTTTATGGTACTTCATATTTCGAACGTCATCGCGAAAGATCCTACGACGAGCAATCTCCTGCAAGCATTTGCGAAACAGTAAAAATTTGTAACAATTGCGGGCGATTCGTAAAGTCAAAATCGAGGCACGAATGCGAGACAGCGTATTATAAAACTTGCCAATCGCTGCGGCTTTCAAATCATTTTTGCTTCATATGCCCTCTTCGATGTAAAGTCGTTACTGAGAATCCAGGGGAAGGTACGAGTGGTACGGCGGTACAGGAAGAAACTACACGCGGGGCGAGAATGAGTCCGAAGGTAGAGCAAATTATAAATACAAAAAAGATCGCGTCGCATTCGTGTTTTACGATTTCGAAACGCGACAGAACGAGACGTGTGAAGGAATTGAAAACGTACAAGTTCACGTCCGACTCTTTGCGCAGCAAATTTGTGAAATATGCGCGGGAATAGAAGATATGTCAGTGCGATGTTGCTGGTGCGGAATGCGCGAGTTTATATTTCGAAATGATCCGGTTAAATAATTTGTTAATCTCGTGACGCGAACAACAAAATGTTTCAAAAAGTTCATTTGTATAACACATAAAGCGTTCGACGCGCAATTCATTTAGTCGAAATATTTAGTCGAAAACTCGGAAATTACAGAATAACCGCGGGTAATTTTAAACAGGACGAAAATTATCGTGATATCAGTCGGGAACACTAAATTTATAGATAGCGTAAATTATTTGCTGATGCGATTATCTGATTTGCCCAAAGCTTTCGGACTGAAGGATACACTGGGCAAAGACATCTTTCCCCATCTATTTAATATAAAGGTGAATCAAATATACATCGATCCGATATCTAATGCATGATATTATTTTCCCGATCAAATTATATCGAATCATTCATTTTGGGTGGCCCAAAATTTTACGCGTATATCGTTCGTACACCAGAAGGACGTATGCATGAAATCTATAAAATAAAGGATATAACACTTAATTATAAAAATTCGTTAATTTTAAACTTTAATAATATTAATAATAGATTTAAGAAATTAATGATAGAAAATTAATAGTAGAGAAAAAAGCAAGAAGCAAGAGAAGAAACGGAGGAGTCGACAATAAATTTGCGTTTTACTGCAATTCGACGCGTTGCATTTCATGAAATTGAGATAAAGTCATGTGCGCCTATAAAACGTTGATTTATCAATAATTGTTATTCTTTTCCTTACGGCTTCATAAATGAATAACCCTCTTCTCACTTAAACTTTCTCTCTCTCTCTCATTTTAATATAGAAACGTCATCGAGTTTTCCATCGATTAGATATACATTTAAGTCATTAAAATGTAAAATTGTGATGCATTATTTTGTAAAATAAAATATAAATATTATCGTTAAATCTTTAAATACTTAGAAATTTTATTGTATTTTAATTTTGTGAATAATGTAAATAATATAAAATATTTTCACGATATGAAATTATACTTGAAAAAATTGAATAAATACAAAAACTCATTTTCCACTTTTTCACACTTCATGTAAAAAATAAACATCAAATATAAAAAATAAAATGTTTTATATTTAAATCACAAGAAAATTTTTTTACACCTTTTTCCCTCATCCATTATAAGCTTTTCATGCGTATAAGCTTAGCGGCGATGCCACGTCTCGAAGAAATTGTACGCTGATTTCGTCACGGATAAGCTTATACGCGTCGCACCGCGGTGAGAATCAGCTCGGAAGGCCGCGATGCTTTCGTCAGCTAGCCTACGCCGGGCAGCTACGCTGACGCGAGCGTGTGTCCGGCCGCGTGGGGGACCTCCGCCGCGTTGATCCCTAGCTTATCCCCTCTCCTTAAATTTTTTTCCTTTGTACATTCTTGAAAATATTAAGCGCCATTTTTCCATTTATTTGCTTTTGAAGTCTTATACGGTAATAGAGTAGTTCATTTCGCAAAATGGGCGTACGTTGAAAACATTCATGGACATCGATCATATACGGTCCGACCGGATGCGGGAAAACGATTTTTGTAAAATCTTTTCTCCGATATTTATCTCTCATGTCCGACGTATTGAGAGAATTTTGAAAGAATTTTGTTCTATTACGCGAAATAGCAAGAAGCCTATCGTCAATTATGATACGACACTCATGAAAAAGAGCTCGAAGAACAGAGTTGGGGATACGGCAATACTCATAAAGTGTCGAAGAAAAATATAATTGAATTTTGCGAAGATTTACCCCGTCGGAAGATTACTCGAACGATCCGCTTTCTCCGAAATTAGTGATAATCGACGATCTTATGAGAGAATCGTCGCGATCGTGGATCTTTTCATCAAAGGCAGTCATCAAGAATCTCAGTGTTATTATTCTTATATCGCAGAATCTCTTCCATCAGGGGCGTAGTCAACGCAATATATCACTCAACGCGAATTACATCGTCGTTTTCAAAAATCCACGTGATCGCGCTCAAATTCGTCATTTAGCACGTCAAGTCTATCCCGACGATCCGAAATTCCTAGAAGAGGCATACTACGACGCTACGTCAAGGCTTCACGGCTACTTGCTGCTCGATCTGAAACAATCAACCCCGGACGAGTATCGATTTCGAACTCGATTTCGTGTATTTTTCCCGAGGATACGACTCATTACGTCTACGTGCCACGTAGATCATTTTCCAACGGATACGTATAAAAGGAGAGTACGGGTAGTCGTGTCAGTTGTAGACGCGATGAAGATGAATGACGAGAAATCGTGCTGTGCGACGAAAATCGCCTCACATTCGATTGGTAAGAGAAACGCCTGTCTCCTTGCAGCGCTCTATCATTTGAATAAAAATCAATGCACAACCTTCTTACGTGGCACCGACGAAAAACTAATTCGTTGTATTTGCGAATTTGTTTTTAATACACTTAAAGGTAACGTCTCGCTTAAACGTTATGAAAAAAATCGGTTAACCAAATACAAAACGGCTTTGCGTCGCATCGTTGCAAAACGTGGTAATTGAAAGGATAAAAAAAAGCTGTTGGAGCGAGGCGGATTTTTATCTTATATTATCGAACTTATATTATCGATCTTATTATCACTAATTATCGAAGGAACGAAATAGCAGAGATAAAATGTTATGGAAAGGGTAAAAAAAAATGGTTTTAATTTCGACGGAAAATCTCGAGAGAATGCGACATCAGCTACGATAGAATCTGACATTATTCGCTGGTGGCGAGTCAAAAAAAATCACAGTACCGCAAAATTCGGATAACACAGCGAGCACTAATAACACAACGCAAACTCTCGGAACTCATCTAATACTACGACTCGATGAACCGTATTCTTAATTCTGACTGGGCACGCGACGAAAGTAAGAGATGGAAAATGTACAGAGAGGGTTGGCGATAACTGCGATTTATCCAAGAAACGCGAAGAAAACAGTAAGACGCACGCAACGAAAACGAAAATGCAGAAGACAATGCTACGTAAGATGTCTTTGCTGATAACGAGACGATGAACGATGACGTTTTTCACGATCTCACGCAAACGTCTGATATACCGCCGGCACATTCCATCAATAACACCGGTATTATTACGAAAAATTTCGAAATTTCGAGCGAGCACAATCATGCAAGGAATAATCATGCGATGAAAAGCATTGAAGAAAGTAGAAAGCATACCGAAATCTTATCGTAAACATGCACACTTATTGATGAAACATTTGTTTCGAAAAGCTGTGCCTGATAGAATTAGTTGGGACGAGCATGGAATCATGACTATAGAAGGTAATATCATGAAAGATTCGAATATCAGTGACTTGATAAACGTCGCGATGCGCGAGAGAAAAACTGTGAAAGTAGTGGGTAGAAATCAGTTTGCGCTTTTACTCCGTGCGTTGAACATACCTTCGCGCTGGTGAGAAATAAAAGATTATTGTCCACGCATGGTGTTAGTGTAAGCAGCGTTAAACTTCGACCTCGGACTAGTTCCATGCCTTTTATAACGAAAGAATGAGTTCCGCGCCGATTGTATTGAGAGCGTGAGGAAAGAGAAAAACGTAAAAATTACGAATAAAAGATAGACGAGGAAAGCTCATTGATTCTTTCATGTACAAAAACTGATACCCCTGCATCTTTACAATTGGAAAAAAATCAGTTACTCGATTGGAAAAAACTAAGATAACGATGACGTTTGAAAAATTATACTACGATCTGTCACATTATGCGGTGCTATTCGGCGGTGGATAATCTAACTCGTGCTGTTAAACCAAATTTCCCACGGGGAAAAGTCGTGCGCTGGTTCGAATCGCAAGACGCATACATGTTACACCGACCATTGCATAGAAAATTTCCACGATTGCATTACAAATATCGACGATGTGTGGAAGGCAGATTTAATCGAACTTCGAAATCTAAAAAATTACAATGATTATTCCTATGTATTAGTTATTATCGATGTACTAAGTAAGTATGTCTGGGTAGAAGCGTTACGCGATAAAACGAGTAACTGCGTAATAAAAGCTTTCCAACATGTACTAGCGAAAAGCGAAGGACGAGTACCCATGTACAGGGTTGGCCATATTCGACGGAAAGATGTTTTTTTTTCAATCATGGGAAAGAGATGTTAGATCGAGTAACGACGTTTCTCATGATTGAAAAAAAAAACATCTTTCCGTCGAATATGGCCAACCCTGTACTTACAAACGGACAAGGGCAAAGAATTTGTCACGCAATCAATGCAGAAATTTCTTAAAGAAAACGACATTCGTTTTTAAGTAACGCGCAATCCAGATGTCAAAGCCACTATCATCGAGCGCTTCAACAGAACACTGAAGGAGCGAATGTGGCGTTATTTCACGCATAAAAATACGCGACGCTACATCGATGTTCTGCAGAATATTGTACGCGCTTACAATCACGCATCACTCGTTCATGAGAATGCAATCTGCGGTAGTAAGCTTTTCACAAAATTTTTTTTTATTTTTCAACGTAATCCTCTTTTAGAAGGATACACTTTTCCCAACGCTTCTGCCATTTTTTTAACCCCTCAGAAAAATACGATTTGTCGAACTCTGCAAAATAGGAGGTCATCGCCTCTGTTTCAGCGATGACCTCCTCATTCGTGAATTTCTTTTCACCGAGTCATTTTTTTTAGTTTGGAAACAAGAAGAAGTCACAGGGGGCTAAATCCGGAGAATACGGTGGATGCGGCAGGAATTCGTAGCGCAATTCGATCAATTTGGCTGTGGCGACTGCGGAGGAGTAAGCCGGTGCATTATGAGCAATCGCGGCACCCATCGGGCCGATAACTTTTTCATTCCCAAGTTGTCATGCAAAATATTGAATGTCATTCCGTACGACACGCCTACGACCTTTGCTACTTCATGTACTTTCGTTTGGCGATCAGCGAGAATCATGTCGTGGACTTTTTCAACGGTATCGATTTCCTCAGTAACCACGTCTGCCAGGCGGCCTGGGCGCTCCTCATCAAAAACAGACGAACGATCATGTTTGAATTCGTTGAACCAATATCTATGACGGTTGTCATAGATGGTGAAGAGTTCCCATAGACGGCATCCAACTTCGTTTTTATTTCTTCGCACGTTTTTCCATCTAAAAATAAGAAACGAATCACGGATCGATATTGCTCTTTTTCCATTCGGAAAACATCAAACATGCTCACTACGAATTGCTGTCAAATCAAGACTATTGCATGAATCACTCTGAAATTTTATATGGCGTCGTTTGAAAAATGGTAGTATACGATGGTAATATCAACTTGCATCAGCAACGTCACCTGTCTTGAAACATGGGTACTTATTGATTTGCTCTCATAAGCAAGTGCTTGTTAATTGGCACGGTTATCCTAATAAGTTTGATATTTGGATTCCGACTTCGAGTTTAATTTCTCTTCACGATGAAGGAGGAACAATTTCTTCTGATACTTCCGAGTAACAGTAGTATGTGACATTTTCCGGATAATACAACATCGTCCTTTATAATGGAATTACCTCATTCTATAGTGTTGCAAGGACAATGGGAAGTTGCGATAAGCGAGATTCAATTTCCCTATAGTTTTTTACACGCACATCATAACGATGTGATCAGATTCGTTGACGTTAAACCCGAGGGGACGAATGGTGCGTTTATGACAAAAGAAGTTGCATTTCCAAATGGAATTTACAACGATATCTATGAGCTTATTGACGCGATTAATACCGCGTGTAAAGTTGCCGAATCGCATTTTTATTTTGAACAGCAAAAAGCGTCTGGCGATAAAATCTTGATAAGTATTAACTGTGATGAGAAGTGCAAAATGCACATCATATAAACTTTTCCGATAATCTTCTACGAATGCTGGGTTTCACATCAGCAATTTCCTCAGATAATTACTTATTTTATCCTAAACTTATGATATATAAGCCTAATTCGAATGAAACAGAAGAGAAAAAAGTTTTCTTACTCATGGATTTAATAAGGAGATGGGAGAACGATTTGCAGACGGTTACTGGAGTAGCGAAGTTCTGTAGTTTGTGGCGCGGTATCCCCGATAAAATGTTCGTTTATTGCGATATTTGTGAGCCTTATATAACAGGCGATGTACGTACTCCTCTTCTCAGGATAGTTCCGGTCGAGATACACAGTCATAATCACGCATTTGGTGCAAATTTGATGAAGCATTTCTCATTTTCAAATTATATCCCATTGCGACGAATGAATTTTAGAACGATCGAAATAGATATAAGAGATCATCTCGGAAAAAAATTCCATTCAAATTCGGAACGTTGACAGTGACGCTGCACTTTAAACGCAAGTAATAACTTTCTTTTTTCCGTGTACGCTAGCGTGTTGGTAGTGATAGTCTTTAGTTAAGAACTAGCGATGGAATATGGAGTATTTTGCTCGGGACATCGGTAGCCGAGGTGGAATTCCACGTGTTTTTGTCGGCTCGCCCTACCAGCGCGGACATGGAATCGGAAGCTTTCTCGGCGAGCTATTTAGAGAAATATTACCTTACCTAAATAAAGGTGCGCTGTCGGTAAAGAAGTTTTACGTGCGGGAATTAACATAATAGAAAATGTCGAAAATAATAAAACGTTAAAGAAAGCGATCAAAAGAAATTTATCGAGAAGTATCATAGGGAAAAAAAGTGATGAAGAAGAAAAAGAAAATTTGCGCTGCAGGAAGAAAAACGAAAAAACCATCCGCTAGGAAATTCAAGAAACGCGAGATATCCGACATATTCTCTTAATTGTGATAGGAATTCGTGGCTGGAGAAAAAGCATGTCCTTTCTTCATACTCACTCAAGTGAGTGTATAAAGAGCGAACTCGATCTCTTCTCTCTCCTCCTACGCAAATCAGCATTGAGAGTTCGCAATGGATTTATTACAAACCTGTAACTTCGCGGACGACTCGTCCATAGAATTCGTCATATTCGGACATGGAGAAGACTATTTGGATCTCACTACCATGTTGAGCTTTCGTCGAGAAAGTGAACGCGGAGAGAACACATTGGCCGTACCCGACGTCACGGCAAGAGTAGGATCCGTAAATCATTTACTGCATTCCAGTTCAACCAAATGTTGTTCAACTAAATCGATGTATATTTCAATCAAAAACTCGTGTCGCCAAACAACGCTTACCGCGCGTACATCGAAGCGTTATTAAATTATGCTTCACCCGCAAAAACTTCTCATCTAATCTCTTGCTTATGGGACGCGAATATTTTTGGTTACATGGACAACACGTTAGACGCATCAAATTCAAATATGGCTCTCGAGAGACGCGGACAACATATTCGAGGAAATCGGGTGCTAGATAGGGCACCTTCACTACGACGTTTGCAATCAAGATAAATTTTTAATTAACGGAGTGGAAGTTAGAATGAGAAGGTATCGTACGTTCGAAAGATTCATTTTGCCTTATGGAGAATAAAACGATATTAAAAATATGTACAGGGTTGGCCATATTCGACGGAAAGATCTGGCAACACTGTAACTTTTGACAGAGATGTTAGATCGAGTAACGACGTAGCGCCATGATTGAAAAAAAAAACATCTTTCCGTCGAATATAGCCAACCCTGTATTCTCGATGCCAGTTTATTCGTAAGAAGAGCAAAAATAAGCCCGAGTGTGTTACTCGCACTCTAGAATGCTGAGTAAAACTACCACCAAGTATCCCCTTACGCAAGTCGAAGTTAAAACTTTCACGATACACGCCTGCGTAGTGGGGGAATCGATAGACAATGTAATACTCGGACAGCTGCTGAAATGAATAATAATCGGCTTTATCGATAATAAAGCGTTTAACGATGATAGAAAATTGAACTCATTTAATTTCAAAAATTATGGAATAAATTTCTTTTCGCTGTATGCCGATGGCATACAAATTCCCAGTAGGCCCGTTACAGCCAAATTTTTCGAAAGACGAGCCGCTTTACATTGAAGCTTATCACACATTATTCTCGAGAACCGACATTCACTTCCATTTCACTTTCTGAATAAGGGTAATTCTATAAGTAGAGATTACGCTAACGGCTACACTCTTTTCGCTTTCGATCTTACTCTAGATCTATCCGCTAATTGTATAGGAATCTCGTGAAGCTTACGATTAGAAGTGATATTCGAAAAAGCTCTTTCTGTGACTATCACGAAGGCAAATCAATAAGCCCGTGTTAGTAATGAAGACGCAAACTTTTCACAAAAATTTTTTTTATTTTTCAACGTAATTCCCTTTTAGGAGGATACACTTTTCCCAACGCTTCTACCATTTTTTTAACCCCTCAGAAAAATACGATTTGTCGAACTCTGTAAAATAGATCTCTGTTTCGGCGATGATCTCCTTACTCGACGTGAATTTTTTTCCATCGGGCCATTTTTTCTAGTTTGGAAATAAGAAGAAGTTACAGGGAGCTAAATCCTGAGAGTACGGTGGATGCGGCAGCAATTCGTAGCGCAATTCGATCAATTTGGCTGTGGCGACTGCGGAGAAGTAAACTGGTGCATTGTGAGCAATCGCGGCATCGGGCCGACAGTTTTTTCATTCCAAAGTTATCATGCAAAATATCGAATACCGTTCTGTACGCCTACGGTCTCTGCTACTTCATGCACTTTCATTCGGCGATCAGCGAGAATCATGTCGTGAACTTTTTCAACGATTTCCTCAGTAACCACGTCTGCCAGGCGGCCTGGGCGCTCCTCATCAAAAACAGACGAACGATCATGTTTGAATTCGTTGAACCAATATCTATGACGGTTGTCATAGATGGTGAAGAGTTCCCATAGACGGCATCCAACTTCGTTTTTATTTCTTCGCACGGTTTTCCATCCAAAAATAAGAAACGAATCACGGATCGATATTGCTCTTTTTCCATTGTATCGGAAAACATCAAACACGCTCAGTACGAATTGCTGTCAAATCAAGAGTATTGCATGAATCACTCTAAAATTTTGTATGGCGTCGTTTGAAAGATGGTAGTACACGATGGTAATGTCAACTTGCATCAGCAACATCGCCTGTCTTGAAACACATACTTATTAATACTTATTTGTCCTCGTAATTATATCATTTATGTCGAGTTTGATAACGTTTTAGAAATCGACTGTTTGCGTCAAATCATTGTCGACTTTTCCGGTTAGCCCTATGACTTTCGCGAGAAAATTATTTTCCTCCACTACACATTTTTTTCTCATCTAATTGCCCGCAAGATGACGAAAAAGCTTCAGTCTTACATATGACACCGACGTAGACGTTTCGTGACGTAAAAAAAGCGAAAATTCGAATATCATAATGGATATAGTTATCAACATACAAGGTTTTCGCGATGTCGAAGAGAACTTTATTCCGAAACAAGTCGCGGTTCTTGTGATTAATGCAGTGTTTACCAGACACTGGATTATGATGTTACCTTATCCATTTGGCGATTTACCCGAGAGAGTAAGACGAGAAAACAACTGGCTTACACGAAATTATCACGGAATCGAATGGAAACTTCAATTCTAAATATTTTACGATACAACTGCGAAACATTACACGCCACGGATGCTACATCTATATAGCAGAGGACAAGAGAAGGTATGCTATCTGAGTAATCTACTCTCCAGAAACGTATATAATCTGGAAGGAATTTCTCAGGCTTTTAAAAAATTTATCAGATTTCGTAGAACGTGGACAGCGCTGTACGCATCACAGATTTCGAATCAACGTTAAGTCACATAGCGCCTTAAGCAACGCTTACAAATTGAAACGATGGCTAACTATACGAAACAGCAGCAATTCGAGCTACAATAGCTTTCCCTCAGAAAATTGGAGCGAGAGCGATATCGAGAGCGAAAAAACAGACAGCGGAAATTTTTCAATTCAATTTAAAAATCAAATCCACGATATCATTCGCAACATTGAAATGTGAAGGAAAAATATCATGACAGAAAAGTCGGATCAAAGCGAGGGTGAACACGCGTCAGACGAGGAAAAAAAGATCTTCCAAAATTCGACGGATCGAGATAAAACTAACACTAGTGTTTCGCAAACGTCAAATTTTGAGAACTCTATAACGCATATGCCAGCAAAAGAGATAAATTCTGAATTGCATTCTCTTTGCGCAAACATTTTTTCTCTCACGCACTTCAACAACAAGAAATGATTTCATTGGAAGTTTTAAATGCATTACATCATCTCAGTATTCGACATGCAGGAGTCTAACCTGCCGACCGATTGCCAAGGGTGTGGACGAAGTCAACTGCCATTGTCGCTAACACAGCTATCACGATCGACCTGGCACTGGGTCGTCTTCTACATTGACGAACACGGTATAGGAACATATTTCGAAAACTACAGCTTGCCGCCCTTGGACTCAAGATTCCTCTTACGATTTCGCCAAAACTCCACGACGTATCGCTGGATATGACGACGCTGCAATCAGAGCACGCCATTTCCCAAAGAGGTTACGCTCCCGGGGCCGAAGATGGAGTGGTGGGGATGTTTTGACGGCCATGGCTGCCTATATACTAATTACGCGATTTCCTAGTTGCCTAGTTAGTTACTATTAGTTATTGTACCGCGTACCGCGGCTATGTAATCGCATCCTCAGGCCGGGTTCACACCTTGACGGAAAAACGGAAAGCGGAAGCCCATAGTGCAGAATTGGCGGGACGCTCGTGATTAGTCGTGGCTTTATTCCGCCGATTCCGCCGTTTTTTATTTGCGCAAATTTATTCTTTTACGGATTCCGTCGATGCCTGTATATGTGCATGTACATATACTACATATGTATACTTATAAAAATTAACCTCGTTAAGTTTAATGGAGAAAATTGTCTACAAGCGCATGATTAAGCAACATGCTGTGGCATGTTCGGATCCACATGGATGCTCTCCGAGTGTTATGTCATCCTTATTTAATCCTGCACTATGCGTTATGAGTTATGCAAAAGTCTATGCTGCGACTTCATTTCTTTTGTAGATTTCGCCGATGCTTGCGTATACAGTTGGTCACAACACTTTTTTTTTAATGGGTTTTGGAATGCAATTTGCTCACCGAATGATTGGTTCTTATTTATAGATCCATAAGTAAGAACCAATCACGGAGAGTAAGCTGCGTTTCGAAATCCATCAAAGAAAAAGTGCTACAACGTTTCTGTGACCAGCTGTACATATACAACATAAACTCATAAAAACTCACCTCATTAAGTTGGTTTAAACGAAGAAAACTATCTCCTACAAGCGCATAGTTAAGCCCTGTGCATAATAGAAGGAATAAGAAATTAGGAATAAAGAATAAACAATTTCAACCTATCAGAAATTGGATACATCGGAGTACATTTCTGATAGTTGAAATTATTTATTCTTTGTTCCTAATTCCTTATTCCTTCTATTATGCACAGGACCTTAATCAACGTGCTGAGGTATGCTCGGATTCCCATTTGGATATTTTCCGGATATTATGTCATCCTTGTTTAACATTCGGTAAATAACAAGAATAAAGTGATACCTGAGTAGCACTCGAATGGGAATCTGAACATTATCCTAAAGGTATTTAATTAAGTCTCCAGATAAATACAGAGATCAATATGATCAGAATATGAATGTCGTATATATAGTATACAGAAAGGCGAAAATGCAAATCAAAATTAAAATAAGTACATAAAGCACAGTCGGCAATGTCTCTGTATGTATATATGATTTCCAATCCGCAGGAATTCATTTTCCTGTGTCTTATTGAGCGGAACTTGCGGATACGGAATTAATGCTAGCCGCTGTTCCAGTAGATCTAAATAAAGCAGAGGAATGAAAATTTTACTGCAGTGTCTCTAATGTATACTTGCATCACAATATTTCGTCGGTGTGACCAACTTCTTAACCTGAATAATAATCATCAATCAAACTAATCACGGTTCATGAGGCAGAGTGGCACTTTTTTTTGTCAAAGTTTTACTTATTTTTATACAAAAATCAGGCATCGATTAGATGTATTTTCATTAGTTATTAAACCCAATTAAGAGTGCCGTACAAATGTGATCACAGTTTCTCAACAACAATGTCGATATTATTTGGATAACATTTAATTGCGCAAAAATACACCGACTAAAAGTATTTTTATCAATATTTGAGATAATCGGAACTCAATATTATATATAATATAGCTTTAGCCACAATTGCAATTATTCAACTCCTCCGCGATCGCGTGACCGTAACAATAACTTCAACATCTAATCTCTGCAGAGTGTAGAATGTGTAAAATGTGCAGAATCGTTGCAACACTTGTAACGCTCGCTGACCATGTGTGATGTAACAATGCATTGCTAGCGCTATATTTGCCTCTTGCGCCAAAAATTCCAAAAGGACATTACCTCCACTCCGTAGCGGCGATGACGACGACGACGACGATGTTTCTTAATTTTTTCTTAATAAAAGTTTCAGATTCGTATTTTGCGTTGCAATATTTCCGTTCGTGGAGCACGTAGAGAAAAAATAAAAACATTTTCATTATATATCCCAAGCGGTTGCAATCGATTGAGCACACTTAGAACTTGATCGGTTCAGCCCTTATTGAGATTCGATAATCTCGATCTGGCGCAACTCGCTGACTCGCATAAAGTAGCCACGGCAGTATCGCTGCGCGTAACTTAACGCAGAGACACTACTAGTGTCTCCAAATATATTCATTTAATTAAGCGCATCATGCTTGAATAAAAAGGAACGAGAATGAATAAATAGAGAGCGAGAAGAACGGGCTGTCTTACAATTAGTCGCCTTCGATGCGCCGAGAGTGAAAGAGACAACGGGAAGCATAATGCGAGAGAGTCAGAATTAGTCCTCTTCTACAAGCCTTACTGGCCGAAACACAATCGCACACGGATATGGACTCAACCCTTTGCGTATATTGTATAACGTCACGACAGTGGTAACTCGACTGCCGCTTGCCGATCTCCGCGTATCTCCGTTCACATAACGTAAAATGCCGTAACAATAAGCACTGAACTGTACAATATAATTAGAATAAGTTGATAATTATTTTAGCAACTTGACTTCTTTAAAATTGTTAGGTCTCTGTCATTGTAACTATAAATGTATAAAAATTTATTTATTTTTCGTATATCTCATGATTATATGCATATTCGATATGACTGCAGTGAAGTCAATTCCATAACTTGAGATAATAGCAGTACTTGATTCCTAATAAGACTGCCATTCCGTATTGTACACTATTTTCTATCCTCTTGTATATTCTACTACTATAATAATTAATTTCGAAATTTTTCTATCTCTTGAATAAGATACTGTCCAAGCAAATAAAGTTGAGGTATTATGTTAGTACAAAAATCAATTCAAATAAAAACTATAGTAAATTTTATGTACCGAAGTTTTTAAATAAATAAATATGAAACATTTATATTGTTTTCTCTAATAAGTATGCATAGTTTTGATTGCATTTAAGAGTAAAAAATATTTTTCGATCATATCGATATAAGGAATATTCTAAGCATTTTGTAAGAAAAGTATAAAATATAATTACAATTTATTATTCAAATTGCATGAAAAAAGGTTTAAAAGCATTTGGAAAACTAAAACAAACTTGTTATCCATATTTGAAAAGAATCCTCTAGACACTTGTAGTTCTGATTTTAGGGAAAAAAATGTATGTTTTTTTAAAAGTTGACATTTTTCATAGTATCAAAGAATTATTCTTAAATAGTGTGTTTAATTATTCCAGCATGTTGAATTATTCCAGCACGAAATATCATTTTTGTTTAATATTAATTAAATTAATCGACTCTTTGTCTCTCTCTCTCTCTCTCTCTCTCTCTCTCTCTCTCTCTCTCTTTCTCTCTCTCTTTCAATTATGTTAATGCAAAATTCTCCATTCTTACATTTAATGCTCCGCTTTGAAATTGTGACATTAGAAGCGAGAAAATAAAAAATGAATGTAAGTTATATTTAAATACTATTCAATAACAAATCCTTTTTTTATTCCTGTACTACACATTGCACTAAAACTTTCTTTAATTTTTGTTTTCGCCAAATATCAAACGTATCTATCTCACTCTTGGTTCCAAAAGTGTACAGTAGTTCAGCCACAGAAAGTAGATCTAATATTTTGCAATCGATAGAATAAATAAAATGTATACCGAAAACTATTTTCTTGTTTCGAAGAGAAAATTAAATCATATTTATTTCTATATATAATTATTATAATTTAACATTTTATTATGGCTGCGAACATATAATTCATTTCGTTTTGTATTATGTATCATTGATCACATTTTCAGATACACATAGTTATAGTTATAGTTATTTAATAAATAAAAAAAAACATTCGATATCGGATCTATCAGATTGTAAAGTATTATTTTGCTGAAACATACTTCTATTAAAATATTATTTTATAATATTTATATTTGTAATGCAGTCTCGAATATATTATTACAGACATTCTTAAGAATTGTTTAATAGCTTTGATGTTACACAAGTAATATGTAACGTAAAATATTCAACAGAGAACACTTTCAAAACAGAATTGCACAAATATCAGATCATTAAAACTTGGTGAAAAGTCATCGCAGATAAAAATAAAAAAACGTTTTAAAGCTTGAAACTTGTACAATAACATGCTTTTAGTTGTTTTTCAAAAAATTTTTATGTTTATGGTTTCATATCTTAACAAAGATCACATTATTATATACGAGGGCAAATCAATAAGTACCCGCGTTTCAAGATTCAAGACAGGCGATGCTGCTGATGCAACTTGACATTACCATCTTTCAAACGATGCCATACAAAATTTGAGTAATTCATACAATCTTGATTTGACAGCAATTCGTAGTGAGCGTGTTTGATGTTTTCCGATACAATGGAAAAAGAGCAATATCGATCCGTGATTCGTTTCTTATTTTTGGATGGAAAAACGTGCGAAAAAATAAAAATGAAGTTGGATGGCGTCTATGAGAACTCTTCATCTATGACAACCGTCAGATATTGGTTCAACGATTTCAAACGTGGTCGTCTGTTTTTGATGAAGAGCGTCCAGGCCACCCGGCAGACGTGGTTACTGAGGAAATCGTTGAAAAAGTCTACGACATGATTCTCGCTGATCGTCGAACGAAAGTGCATGAAGTAGCAGAGACCGTAGGCGTGTCGTCCAGAATGGCATTCGATATTTTGCATGATAACTTGGGAATGAAAAAGCTGTCGGTCCGATGCCGCGATTGCTCACAGTGGACAACAAGCGGATGCGGTTATTAATTTCAAGCATGATTGAATTGCGCTATGAATTGCTGCCGCATCCACCGTACTCTCCGGATTTAGCCCCCTGTGACTTCTTTTTATTTCCAAACTAGAAAAAATGGCTCGGTGAAAAGAAATTCACGTCGAATGAGGAGGTCATCGCCGAAACAGAGGCCTATTTTGAAGAGTTTCGACAAATCGTATTTTTCTGAAGGGTTAAAAAAATGGCAGAAGCGTTGGGAAAAGTGTATTCTCCTAAAAGGGGATTACGTTGAAAAATAAAAAAAAATTTTTGTGAAAAGCTTCATTATTAACACAGGTACTTATTGATTTGCCCTCGTATGATACTAAAAATTACATACATTCTACAGCTTGACAAAAAGTATTTTTAAAAAATTTGATACTTTTTTACATAAAAGTATAGAGTTTTACCTATACAAAATTTTTCTTTTTAATTTCCTTACGATTTTTCTTGATCGATCACGTCAAATGTAAATACATTAACACACACACACACACACACACACACACACACACACATACGCACGCACGCACGCACGCACGCACGCATGCACGCACGCACCATTCGCACGAGATAAACACATTCGATTTTTCCATACATGAAATGTATGTTTCCATATTTTGCGCAATGTAAAATAGATTTTATGAATATTAACATCTTATTTATTATCTTTAAATGATTCATGTCATTTCGATCTGTGTGTAAATATATGATATTCGTTCAGCTCTAAGACAACAACTGCACTCAAAAAGATTATGTTTTTTAATTCATGTCCCATTACAACTGTTTATAACTTTCAAACAGGGCTTGGTCTTATTTCAAATAAATTTATTTAAAATATATATTTTAAATAAAAAAAAATTAAATAGTTATTTAGTATTTATTTAAAATAAGTTCATATTGATTTTCCTCTTGATTCACAAAAGGTTAATACTATTAAATATCAATTATAGGCTGTAGCTATAGAAAAAAAACTGAAACGTTATATTTAGAAATGAATATTCATATATTCAAATAAACAAAATTATTAAAATATTTTTTATTTAAATACTATTATATTTAAAATTATTATTTGATGTTTATTTAAAGTAAGTTTTCATACATACGTTCATACATGTTATATACTAGGTATGTAGTTCTTAAAAACGAGTGTCGAAATGATTTTTTGGTCTTGAAACGCTAACTCTACTAAACTACCGCAGTAATATCACGAGTTAAATTGACTAGCAATTTTTGATGCTTATCCGCATCTTCGGAACGATCTTAATAATGTTGAATGACATATTAAAATCTAAAAATCTAAAAATCTAAATAATTAAGTCTTATTGCGAAAAATATTACCTCGGCTGGGAGTCGAACCCGAATCTCCTGCATTCTATACGAGCGTTCTAAGTCTTTAAACTACCGAGGCCTTTATTATAATTAGTGTTATTAGGTTATATTATTAAAAATTCATAAAAATATTATCATAATTAGTTTCTAAGTCGTATCATTAAAAATGATAAATATTGTATCATATCTATTTAATTAAATATAATAGCTTGTTGTGTAGTAGTACGATTCAATAAGTATTGAATTAGATCGATAAGAAAATGCTTGATCATTTTTGTACTACATTATTAAAAATTATCATAATTGGTGTTACTAGGTTATACATAGGCTGGAAAAGTTTCTGCAAACAATATGAAAAAAAAACATGTAAAATTCGATAAATGGCTTTATTGTTTTTCGAAGTATTCGCCTTTAAGATCAATACATTTTTGCATACGCTCGAACCAATTTTTGAAGCATTTTTTCCACTCTGAGACTGTAACCTCAGAAATCAGTGTACGAAATGTTTCAACAGCTGCTTCAGGCGACTCAAATCGCTCACCACGCATCTTCTTTTTAATGTTTGGGAACAAAAAGAAATCATTAGGTGATAAATCAAGTGAATACGGACAACGAATCATCAATTCGACATTTTTATTGGATAAAAAATCAATGGTTTGACATGACTTGAATGGTTGGCTGTGTGACAGCTGGCGTTGTCATGATGAAGGATGATGTGACGATTTCGGTTTGTTCTACGCAATTCATTTATGACTTCTGACAAACAAATTGTTGTACACCAATCAGTGTTTTACAGTCCTTCGATCCTTTAAAGCCACGGTTGCCACATGTCCGGTATAACTGAAGAAACAAGCAATCATTTGCTTGACAGCACTGCGCGAACAACTTTTGTTGGTTTCGGTTCAATTTGAAATACCCAAACAGAAGATTGTTGTTTACTTTCGGGCTCATACGAATACGAGTAGATCCATGTTTCGTCTCCAGTAACGATGTTGTAGACCAAATTTGACCGACCTCAGTTGAATTTCTTTGTTTCATTTAATACGAGCCTGTTTTTGAGCTTCGGTCAAAATGTGTGGGATCCAACGACTGCAAAGTTTCCATACGCTCAAGTGATTATGCAAAATCATATGTATTGCTTTCATGTCAATGCCTAAGGATGCCTGAATCTCGCGGTATGTCATATGCCGGTCTCGTTCAATCATTTCACGTACAGCATCAACATTAGTGACAACAACAGACGTGAATGGACGATCTTCACGGAATTCATCACAAAGAAAGGTACGTCCACGCTGGAATTCGGCAAACCAATTATAAACAGTCCTATTGGATGATGCTTCATTCCCAAAAGCCAAATGAAGTCGATCGATGCATTGTTTCGGAGTTAGATTACATTTGTAATCGTAAAAAATCCGAAAATTTTCACACGAAATTTCCATTTTCTTACAAAGTAACTTCTTTTAAAATACTATGCAAACAAAACTAGTTGACTTGGGTACAAACTGTCAACTGAATTATAGGTTAAAAACGTCTAATTTTATGGATATGATAGTAGCAGAACGTTGGCGCCACTAGAAGTATTAGATTGCAGAAACTTTTCCAGCGTATCTCAACAGCAATGTTTACACGTTTTATATTACAATCGGTGTCTCGCTTCTCGTATTGCTCCTTGTCGAGCCGTCCATTCAATAATCAACACTCGTTTCTTTTATGTCCTGCTTTTTTGTAATATGTGCAAAATGTCTCGATGGCATTTATACTTGCTGGTTTATTAGCTCGGAGCAATGAAAATTTAGTGTAACGGCTTGACCAACAGTCTCGCCCATAATGGCTTACTTTTTCGTATTTGCTGCACATTAAAATTTGTTGAGTTTTGGCTTTGACCATATTTATTGCGATCATTATTATTCGCTCATGGGGTAGGCCCTTTTATGCTCTCTTCCGCGCTTGCTGCATCTTGCAGATTTGAATATTTTTGTGATCGTACCACTAGTTTAATATCATCACGCAGTGTCCCAGCACGAAATTTAAAGCTTGATTCTGAATCGTTTCTAAAATTGTTCGCTTCTACTTGCTTGTATTTTCTCGTTTCTCGATCAATGATTCGTATAGCTCCATGGCTAGGGTATCTACGCGTCTTTCATATGTGTGAGCGCTTTTGCCTGACTTTTGTTTTAAAGCGTTAAACTCTAATTGTAGGTGTGATGTTCCGCGTTTTCCTAAGTAATTGGCCTTTATCTTTCGCCGTAATTGTTTCAAAATCTGCCACACTTCTAATTTGAAAGTTTAATAGGAGTTCTCCTTTCAATTTAGTGTTTAATATTTCTTCTAACAAGCCCCTTTTCTGCAAAATTGATTTTCTCCATTGCATAGGTACTAGCGCTTATGAATTCCTGCATCTTCTGACGCGAATGTCCGTCTATTTCCAATATCAAACTCCGTGCATCTTTTAATCTTAAATATCCCACGGATCGATTTCTTGCTTTCCGCACGTTCATTTTGGCGTCCGTCCATATGTGACGTTTAGCGCTCTATTATCGGAGTATGCAAGTCGGAAGTTTTCATAATCGTAAGTTGCAATTTCCATCCTGCTCATTCTATCTTGCAATCCAGTAATTGCTTCATTCTGTCTAATATTTCCTCTTGCCTATTTTGAATTGGTGCTTCGCGCGCGCGTTCTCCTATGGTATTTCTGAAACGATCTATCTCTGCTTCTATTTCCTCGTTCGTTACCGGCTGATTGTTCGCGATCTCACCATTTTCGCGCGAGATTGATGGTTGATGCGTCGCCATATCTCCTGCTACCGAATTAGCGCGTGCGTTTTCAAATAAGTTACTTTCATATGAAATTAACTAAGGTTCTCGTTGTTCCCCTCTATTAATAGCTAGTAAACTGTGATCTAAATCCACGAATGGAAATACCCGTTCGATAACAATATTCGGATGAGATTCCGAATCGGATGCGCTATCGCTTGAGTATCGCGGTTCCAACACACGACGCATGTTGTCACATATATCTCGTAAGATTTCTTCGACAATTCGTACAGGGTTTACTTGGCTAATTCTAGGACACCCTGGTACAGATTCGCTGTATATTTGCGAAGGTATCGAAGCGTTACGCCTGTTGCGATTGTTTTCGCTTCCGGACATTTATCCGTTTACAATGGTTGCGTAAAGATTTTTGGACTTACATTAATGCGGTTAATCGCATGTTACTTGTTCGCTGTTCGTTATCTGACGTATGCTGAGTCACCGTGTGGTAGATCGCGCTTCTCGAGTTACGCTGTTATTTGGGTTCTGGTCGTCGACTGCTATACCGGGTGCTCGCCTTGGACTACTTTTTCCTTGTTTTAACTGATCTGCCTTATTTATAGGCTGTTGCTGCTATTGTCGCCGCTCCGGAGTCAGCTATGTGAATCCCACCGCTGCCACCAATTTGTTGTGGCGCTTATTTCACGGTACAATTCGTGGATCCACAAAGCACTTCCAGAAATGATATTAGACAGCCTTGTATTTTTAAGTACAAATATATTTAGCTGTTACATATAATACCAGTGATTATTTTATTATAATTTCTTTTAGCACTATTCATGTCGCGGTAGGTGCTGCTGCACTTTCGTTTAGACGACGGGCAAAATAACGCGACGAGTTTCTTTCAAATTTCTGATCAATGATCGTATTCGCAGTCGCGCTTATATATTTTGATTTTCGCGATAGCCTTGGTCCTTCCGTGTTAGCCCATCAGCATTTCGCTTATCCGACCAGCTTTGCGCAAACGTCTTGCGTCTGCGTTTCTACTGTTTATACTCAGGATCTTCTTTTATATTAATTATATTTAATAAATTCGTTTCGGCAATATCTCGATTTAACTTTTGATTGTTGGTATTTTCTGGCACGTTCTTGACGCAATTGTCACTTGTGCAATTAGCACTCATGACAGTTGGATGCAGCATGAGGGGAGTTAAAAAAGCAGGGAAGTTTCGGGGCAGAGGAAGTGTAAGTTTGTAAGTATGGAAAATTCTTAAAATCGAAAAGCATGTTGCAGGAAGGGAGAGAAGAGCTATTGGAAGCAACAATTTTTCTAGCCTCCGTCACAGGAATGTTGTCCTGCGCGGCCAAGCTGAGAATGATCTTATGATAATTGGGCATGCGTGAAAGGTTGTTAGATCCTCTCTCCTCCGCAATTGATACATTTGGTATGCGTTTGATCGGCTGAGCAAGAGTGATCTTCCTCTCTAGAAAGTACACAAAAGAGGCACCGTGATGCTTTTACAATCACGGCCAATGTGACAAACTCTATAATAGATGTAGCAGATTTTTGCTTTCAGAACAAAACGCGTCAACCTTATACAGAGCATTAAACAAAACCACCTCCTTTGAAAGTGATTGGCCTGCGAATTTTATGCAGACTGTTCGCGAAGGCACATAAGTAACTTTATCATTGATTGTCATGCGTCTGTTTAAGCGTTGTACATCAAATATTTCAACTATTAAGATTATGTTTTCCCTAATGCAATCTAGCGATATGGATTGATCAATACCTTTAATGATCACGAAGGATTTTAAATGATGGAATGAAAGCTCGGAGGTTGTTCTTTTCAAAGACAGAATTGAAGATGAAATGATTGGCAGCGTCCGCAGACTTAACCTCTATGATAGCTTTACCGGCACTAAGCCTCTTAATGAGAAGAATATCACTCTTGATAGACTTAGAAATAATGCGAGAAAGCACAGAAAAATATATCGTCGCTGACTTGTCCGAGTACGTGTATACGTGTATGACAAAAGGAAAGATGTCATTTTTAGAATATCTGTTGACAGCTTTTGACTTATCTGAAGGGATTCAGGAGTGTTGGTCGAAGAAATACTTTTGAAGGAGGAGGGATTGATCAAGATCTTCGATCTTATCTCGTCATTCGTTATCTGAGCGCTACACTTACGATTAACTCCTCGTCAATGTCCATAGGAAGCGGAGCGTTAATGGCTATCTCTCTGTTACAAGATGGCGAGGAGGAGATGCCTCCGCAGCCACTGCCAGCGGCTTCCACCATTAAATTTACGAGCATTCTGCTCTCGTCATTGTCTGGAAAGACGTTTATTGAATGTACGCAGAGATCGGGATGAGGGAAATCCGGGGAGTTAGAAGAGGGTGAAGGAGAAGGCATGGGACTGAGCTCAGATGGGGGGGGGGGGGAAGAGTCATTGCGCGAGATTACGGATCTAATGGCGGCCTTCAAGTCCCTTGCCCCGACACCGCAGGCCAGTAGCCCCCGATATGGGTCCGAGAGAACACGATAAAGAGATCAGGATAAGCACAAATTCAAGCTAGCCCGACTAACAAAAAAGGGCACTCTAAACTTTCGCGAAAAAAGCACCTTAAAAACGCAGCGAGCGGACCCATTTGTCTTTCAACGAGCTACCGCACGGAACTTTTTTCTTTTTTATTAGTGAATGCTCCTTCCGCGGAGATACAGCCAGAAACGACACAGCCGCTCCATGCGACGAGAGTTAAAATATGAATAGCGTAGAAATAATATGTTGGTATGACTGACAATTAGTAATGCCCTCCTCGCCTCAAAAGCCCGTAATCGCGAGCCAGTCGAGGCAGATTCAAATGTGGAGATCGATGGCTTCGAAGAAAGCCAAGAGAAGGCGACACATTTGGCCTGAATTGACTATATTCTTACGAAACAAGCTGATATTCAAGTTGTAGTGGTTAGACCTGATGCGATTGATTAGAATGATTTCCTCTCTTTTCAAGGAGAGTTTGACTTACCAAGCACTTCGATGAGATATTTCGGTAGAGTTGTTCATATAGTAACCTTTTTGCAGGAATTCTCCATTTAAAGGAGGTTTCATCTTTGCCAGCTATAAAATTAGCTCAGTTTCATGAATTCTTTAAAGAAAATTTATTATATATAGAACAATATGGGGTTTTGCATAAAGTTGTTATGTTCAACCAGTAAAAATATTTTTTTATTAGTTTATATGCATTTTAATGTCTCCAAATAGCAATTGAATTAGACGTCATCTGCAAAACACATCTCCATGACGGAAGTATAATAATATTGACTCTGCAAATCATCTGAAATCAAAATTCTTTTCATTTTTATTAATTATATGAATGTCGCTATGGCATGAACTAAAATAATGTCAATTGCCTGAAATTTGTGAAAATGATGGTATTGAAAAAAAAAATTAATTTTTTATCCTAAAAATTTGTTACTTTTTTGTGAATAACAAATTGAATATTTGTTGTAAAATCATGATTCGTGCCATGTGCAAAATTAGAATCAAGAAGAAAAAAGAATTAAGTCAATATCTTAATCCATTTTTAAGTTATCAGTTCCGTCAGGTCAAAAAATATGGTTTTGAGAAAAACGCGTTTAAAGTTTTGGTTTGACCTTTTTCACATATAACAAGTTTTTTAGTGCACTTATGATATTTATTCTGCAATACTAGGGCCATATAATAATCCTTCCTTCTCTTCATAAAATTCATTTCATTTTAATCTCTCCCCAATCGCCGAACTGTTCTGGCTTCTCTTGAGGATTCTGACGATTTGCTTTGCTTATGTGCTGCCTGTTCTTTTCATCGGCATATATTTTATTAAAGTTATTTGACTAAAATGGATCAATTTTAAAAAATCCTTTTATAGGGATATTTTGCACACATGTAGGAATCAAAATAAGGAAAACAAAAATTTTCGATTTTTTTACGCCTGCAAAGGTGAAACCCCTATTAAATAATCTTGGAACTGACTTATAAAGGTAGATTTAGGTTCCGCAAGTGTGTATATGGTATCTTTATATCCATTCGATTACCATTCTAACTCCAAATTTGGCAAGTTTGTCTCCTTTTCGTTTCCTTGGATATTCTTATAAAAGAGTATCCAAACAAGGTACCTGAAAAAGTAATCAGATACAATTGGTTCTTAAAAGCGTATCAGATAGTTGCCGTTATTAGTTCTAGGTGATGCGATGGCCTCTAAAATTTTTGGAATCGATGAAGATGACTTGGCACAATGCTTCTCGCAGATGGTCTTCACAGTGACGAGCAGTGCCCAAGCTTCTGCGGTAAAGACTGAGGTGCTCACCGGAAGTGTGAGAGATTCAGTTGCAGCATTGAAAGAATAAAAAAATATTCGCTCCAGTGAGGCAGTATCCAGCTTAGAACCGTCGTGTATAACACTACGAAATCCTGAGGAAGGGTGTATAGGAATTCTTGAAATTTATGTTAGAATGAATCATCTAGGGGTGGAATTGTCAACATGGGTAACTACCTCCTTGTATCTTTGTGTGAAAATAGATACATTATATGGGTACAAAAAAGCAGGAAGAAAAATCGAGCATTTAATGTATCCTCCGAAATGTTTACAAGAAACATATTGTTTGAAAATAGGAATGCATCGTAGGGTTTTTATTCTTTTCCGTTCATATTCTGCCACAGGTAGTGTCTTCCAAATGGCGAAGACTATTAATCATGAGGTTGCTGCTCTTTGAAAAACTTTTTAGAAGGAATCTAAATAACAGCAATCTAAATCTGGTCCTTAAGGGAGCTTCCTTAGCCTTTGCAAGTATTATGTTGATCGAGATGAAGATTCGATATCCCGTAGAGATTCTGATAGTCCTCCATTGAAGGCGCTCCAGGCATTGAAATAACATTTGGTTTCGTTGAAATTGAAACACCTGATTCGTATTCGCCGTATTCGATGGACCATCTGAACACCGCGCGATACATTGTTAGAAGTGATTGGGAGTGTGAACCAACAAAAAGGATAGAAAAGATCGATTGTTAATATATATGACTGACTCGACTGCTCTCGTGAGATTGTCACAAGCAAAGATCGCTATGTTATCTGCATATTACAGCATAAGAGAATTGTTCCGGGTACAATCAACTATATCAGCGAGATATACATATATTAAATAAAATCGGGCTGAGGACCGATGAGAGTACCTTTATGAACTTATATGGTCCGTTTAGCCTGCTGTCACTAACGAAAAAACTTCTCTTTCCGAGACCAAATTCTGAATATACTTGCGTAATTTAGTCGGGATATCAAGGTTCCTCAGAGTATCAACGAGAAATGACATTGTCGAAAGCGTCAACGATGTCGACGAATACACAAATCGTGAATTGGCTAGATTGACCGCGTAAATATAGTTAGTTAGAGTCGTGAGATTGTCAGCGCACGAGCGAAAAGGCCTAAAGCCCATTTGGATTTCAGGTATGATCAGACGAGATTCAATTCACCATCTTAGCCTATAATAAACGACTCTCTTCATCAATTTAAATATGCAATATAGGAGAGAGATTGGTCTAACTTCGAGGGCTCTTTTCCAAGAATCAATACAACTCCCGTATCCAAGAAACCATTGAAAATATTTACGAAAGCTCTATAAGAGATTCAGTAAACTCTACAAGAAAAGATGAAATAATTTTATTATCGATCTGATCTAATCCTGGGGCCGAATGTGCTTTAACCTCTTTAATGGCGATGGAAATTTCTTTACCGGTAATGGGCAAATCGAGTTCCGTGATCAAATTAAGAGAATTGATTTCCTCCCTGAGAATTTCCAGGAGAGAAAGAAGATTATCATGCAGACAAAATGGGGGACAGTTTTTCAATGGCCCTATCACATGCGCGTGACAAATCATTACCAGAGTGTCGATCAAAGGTTTTATCCGAGTTTACATTTCTGTTTTCAAAAGATTAGACCATAGCCTAGTTGAGGGCGTGATTGAAGCTTTCATAAAACTTCTTCTTTTTCAACTTTTTCTTTTTTCCCTACATAGTGTTTTTGTGATTATCGCGCATTATTTTTTGTATTCGAGATAATTCTCCTACAGATGAAGATTCTTTTATAAATCACGGTAGCAGCCTTTCTGGCTATTACTGCCTCCTGTAAACATTCCACCATAATGTGGATCTTAGATATCCGACGCAACGGCGCTGATAGAAATTGATTTTTCAGACCAATTTTTCATAAGCCTCCAAAGGATCGTCCGAAGGGTCAACTTCGGTCACTGGTGATTCGTTGCGAAGAAAAGAATTAAACCTATCAAGTTCCTCTCTATTTAGATTAATTTTATACTTAAATTTAGATTTCCTTTGAAATGAATCGCCGACCTGTATGTGAATAGGAAAATAATCGCTATAGTCGATAACTGAGTGATTGCGACCTGGAGGCTGAACTAGTGTCGGAAAACGATCGTTTAAAATAACCAAGTCCAAGTCATCGATGACAGAAATGAGCGCACGACCTACGCAGTCCGTAGCCTTATAGCCCCAAACCACGTGGTGTGAGTTGAAATCACCTAAAATTAAAACGTTGTCATCCTGGCCAAAGGATTCAAAGATATTACGGAAAATTCCCGCGGGAATATTAGTACTTGTGTGTCGATAGAGATTGACACATTAAGATAGTTATTAAACCGAATGCAAATATCTTGTATCTCAATGGAGTCATGCGTAATATGACTAAGATCTATCTCCCGGAATTCAATTTTTCTTCTAATAAGAATAGGAAGAGCGGCAATCTCTATGTCGTTTCTTATATGCAGACAATGTAAAATTCAGTGATAAAATTACCAAGATAGGGGATTTTTCTCCTCAATTCTCTGCAATTCTACTACATAATGTTTGCACTGGTATTGCCTTTATTGTTATGATATATGAATTTTGTTTGATTCAAAGGCGTAAGTGGAACTACTTGGGAGTTTGTTGAACGAAACAAAACTATCGAGATGTTGTAAGGTTAATAAAAATAATTGAATTAGCGACGAGATATCTAAGTTTTTTTAAGAGGGGGTGTTCTAAAATAGCATTGGGGAGATAAGAACTATTGGAGGTCGAAGAAGAGGAAGAGAAAGCTGAATCAGACTTCTGTGGCATATGTCTTGAAACATGCAAATAAGAGTTATCTTGGTTATTGACATATGCCATTGGAAGAGTCAGACGATAGGCGTCCGTTGCGATTAATAAGTATGTTTTCCCGGGGATCCAATGTTTTATCTGAATTATACATTGGAGCCCGAGCTTCAAATCTACTCTGTATGGGAATGCTTGGATTTTTGTTATTGTTATGATATAAACGCCTTTTTTCCGCAGTCGTTACATTTGCGTAAATATGTTATAATTAACGGATCTATTCCTAGAGCTTGTATTTAAGACAACGAACCTGTTATTGCCTGCGAAATACTCTTGCGGGTCTTCGTCTCTATCTCTGGGTAACATAGAGTAATCAACAATTATCGTAATCAAACCTATTGTCAGACCTAACGCCAGATGATTCCTGGACAATTCTTCGTTTTGCGCTAAGGAGAGGGATGTTCTCATAAGCGGACAAAGAAACGATCTTTTTTTGTCTAATGACCATTGAGCATTCATGTGATATGGGCAGGTGACTTCGCAGTTGATGCATCGATGAGCGTATCTCTCAAACTGCATTCCTGATTGTCCTCGTAGAGTGCCTTATCGCAGAATATGCATCTGGCATTGCTTCTGCAGGCTTTGCTGATATGACCTGCTCTATAACAATTATAGCATATGCGTACTATAAGTATATATGTAGACACAACATGTCTGGTGCAAAACAGAAAAACATGTTTTGGAAGAGTTTGTCCAGTGAATTTAATACATATTGCTTTAGATGGGACGATTTCTGATTTGTCGTTCTTGATCATTAATTTAAGCGGTGTACCCCTATAACTTTAGAGGGAGATTCAAAATATTTTTTAATGATTTCTTCGCTGATATCAGAAGGAATATCATAAATGACATCTATGTGAAGCGTACGATACGTGGGAATGTATATGCTTTAAGCTTGTGAGCGTTGAATAGAGGGCTCTTGACTAAATCATTAGCAGCTAAAGCCGATTTGAATTCAATTGAAACTTGCCACGGCCAATTTTACGAATCTCCGATACATCGTTGTACGCGATTTGTGATATGATTCTGCCGACATACAAAGGATGCAAGGCAGAGTGCAAATCATCATTAACTGAGTGAACATGCATAGTGTTAGAAGACGCATTGCTATTGATTCTCGTAAATAACGCTTTTCTTAGCAATGTCATATGAATTACTTACGTTGTTGTCAGCAATATCGTGCGATATTCGAGAAGATTTATCAGTAGCAAGGTTATTGTTCAATTTATTCATCTTCTTGAGAAGAACCGACTGTGGATCAGAGATTGGTCATTTATGGTTATCACTGCCCGATTCGGCGTTCGATGCGTGGGAGTGTCAAAGATAGAGGAATCCTTAGCAGAATGTTCGGGAAAGGAATCCTGCGGTCTAAGAGCATATGTCCCTTCAAAATTGGCTGACGCAATGGCTTGTTGGACTGCACAACCACCCAGAAGGCGATTTTTGGACGATGAAGTATCCGATTTTTTCAGGTCGCAAAGCTTTTTTTTGAGAATTTTACGTTGAGCCCGCTTTCGATCGCGAATGTTGTATGATCAAGCAGTGGTAAAATGAGAGCCGGGCTCAGAAGCATTGTCCTGAAGGGTAGAAGGCGAGGAAATACGTGGAATAATTTTAACAACATTTTCCCTGATGGAAAAATGTTTCTGAAATTATTTCACATTTTGGAATACTTTTTTAACAAAATTTCAGTTTAATTTCAACGATTTTTAGCTTGAAAAATTCATTTTCGATAAAGTTTCAGAAAAATTTCAGCAAGAATTTTAGAGAAATTTCAGTTGGATTTCAATGATTTTTGAATATGTTAACTGAAAAATCCACTTTCAAAAGTTTCAACAAATTTTCAACAATTTCGCTGAAATGTTCCAAAACATGGAATAATTTCAGCAAAACTTTTTCATCAGGATAGGAAGAAAGGAAGAGGAGGAGGTTATCCAGGTTCATGAAAGGGTTAAGACCCTCTCATCGGTTTTGATATGAGTACTTAACGAAGGGAAAAACGATTATAAAACAGAGGATCGCACATAGCAACACTCAAGAACCGCTATGAAGCGAAAAGTGTGAAGCAGAAGATATTTTTCGCGAAAGCAACCAAAACACGTCCCACGTCGCGCGCGAATCCCATGCTCGCAAACGAGAACAGCTATCATCATGCTAGCAATAATGATCATATAGATCAGCATGTTGAACACTACGATCATCGAAGTGTATTCACTCAGCTCACGCGGTAATTTGTTGTATATCTATTTACGAAATGTACACATATCTTTTATTATTTATTAAAAAAAAATTTGATTTATTAAACGACAAAAAAAATAAAAATGTTCAACAGAGAGGAGACTATTGTATCTAAGAATTATAATTATTCTATACCTGAATGCAGTTAAGAGCAGAGAGAAACTTGAGAGAGGACATGACGGTCCAAACTTGTAACCGCAAAATGCTGCTGCGCACTATCGCCCTGTGACAAAGTGGATGTAAACTACATAGCAACGTCTACTTTTCTTAAAGTACATCGTCCATTTTTCAAAGCTGGAGATGATAAATTGATATTTGGTTCATATAATCGTGCTAAATATAGTCTTGAAAAGTGTACGATGTACTCTTAAAAAAAGTGGGCGTTACTATGTAGTTTACATCCATTTTGTCAGAGGACAGTAGTGCGCGGCAGCATTTTACAGTTACAGATTTGGATAGAGACCTTTTGGTGGAAGGATTACATGGTATGCTCAGTTTGACCAAACCACGTCTACTTTTGCTCCGCGTCGTCTCTAAATGCGCAGTCTATCAACTGTGAAACGCGAAACATGGAACGGTATTCATAGTCCGTTTTTATTTTAAAATCATCTTAAATATAAGTCTTAAGATGTTAAAAAAATATATGTCTTAAGATGTTAATACAGTCCTCAGATTGACTTACGACATCTTAAGATTGATTTAAGACTGTCTTAAATGTAAGAATCGACTACGAATACAGACTTGTTTCGCGTTATGAAGTTGGTAATGAATCTTTCTTCGTGCAGGAAAAGATTCAGTACCAACTTCCTCATGACGCAAAACAGATCGGTATTCATAATCGATTCTTACATTTAAGTAATTTGTCTTAAGTCAAGCTTAAGATGTAAATTAATCCGAGGACTGTATTAATATCTTAAGACATTATATTTAAAATGATTTTGAAATAAAAACGGACTATGAATGCCGCCCCATGTTTCGCGTTTCACAGTTTTAGGCTTTGCGGAACGAGAAGCAGAGAATCGACAGAGAGCGCTAATTTTAGAGAGAGACGCTTGCAAACTGAGCACACCATGTAATCCTTCTACCATAGTAGAATCCCTATAGTGGGATTCCGTTCCGAACTGTCGTTGAGTCATGTAATCCCTAAGAGGCTCCACACAATAAAAGGAACAGGAAACAGAGAACAGAGAATAAAAACTTCAACCTATCAGAAACTGTGTATTCCACAATACATGATTTCTGATAGGTTGAAATTCTTATTCTCTGTTCTCTGTTCCCTGTTCCTTTTATTGTGCAGAGCCCTTAACTTGCGCGGGTCTTAATTTACTCGCTCGGAATATTAAATTAAGAAATCAGGAACTCAATTTTTCTCTCTGAATATTTTTTTTGAATAGAAAATTCTTATGAGTGTTATCAAGATAAAATATTTAGTGAACGAAGAAAACTCTTGAGTGATTTAACATTTAATGTTCTTATGAGAGACATCAGAACAAATCGCTTATTGATCATTATTAATTTTTGAAAGAAAATTCTTATGAGTGTGTAACATCCGGCTGTCAATTTTCTCAAAATAAAATGCCAGCCGTAACCATAGAAACAGCAAGTGCCAATAGTGCTGTAGCGAACGCTACAGTTAAGTTCTACACTCATGTCCACGTACTCAGCGCATAGACGATAAACATTATTTCTTCGCGCTCATTATATTAAAACAATGAACACCGGATACATTATACAATTATATAAACAATATAAACAATTATATTATTACACAATTATACAATTATATAAACAATTTCCAATCATTATACAGCGACACAGACGGGAAATCATTTTTTATAGACAATCACCTTGACAAATGTGTAACACGAAATCAACACAATTAAAAATTTACAAGGGCAATCACTCAAGGGCAAGACCCTTAAACAGAAACCTTGCGGAATCACAATAAATGCACAACGATTAACGAAAAACACAAGCACGAAACTATTCGAAAACAGCTGAGCGATTCTCCGCGCTACTGAATGCGCAAAGAGACACATGCGCAAAAACTAGTAGTTGCAATGCGCAGCTGCACGAATAGATGAGAAACAAAACTAAGGTCTCAGATATGAAATCATGCACGGGGACCTACTCCATGCATTGTCCGATAAATTTCTGCATCCAGAGCTACCAAAAATTTGGCATAAGGAAAATCACGAAAACACGGCATAATACATAGGCATCATCTTCTTACCGCGAGACCCTGTATCCATATATAAAGTGAGCCACGGCTGCTCATTTCGTTGAATATATCATACAAATCAAATCGCATCTTCGATATTTATAAAAAATAACTTAAATTTGCAGGTTTGACAACCCGAATGACTTGTAATTCTCGCCCTCGAATTGTGTTTCGCGGCGAAATCCGAAGCGTAAATTGGAACGCTCTGCTAAGCGAGTTTTATATATATATATATATAATCCCAGATAGCAAACATACGTCATTTTGACGTTAAATTTTGGCCATTTACTAACCATGGACGTCACTAAACGATATCTTAATGACAGTCGAATGTCGTAGATTATTGACGTCATCACGGGAACATCATTTTGACATCATGTTAGGACGTTTTCAAACAATATTATATAGAGTCTCAACACAGATAGCAAGCTGATGGCGTTTGTCATTTTGACGTTAAAAATGACGACGAATAACATCAGGATTGTTAACTATATGAGCCTCAATTCAACACAATGATCTAAATCGTGAAACCAGAGTCGTAGTTGTGAACCAGTGCATAATCTCAAAATATTATGCGTTAATCTACGACTATAATTGACGTTTTACAACTCAGTTACGATTATTATTGTATTGAAGCTCATATAGCTAGCAATGCTGACATTATTAGTTGTCATTTTAATGTGAAACGCCATCGGCTTGCTACCTGTGATTATATGACATATTAATTAAGACAAATATAGTAAATAATAATTTATAGACAAAATTTATTGAAGGATTTTATAACAGTTACATATATAAATTGCATGTGTGTGTCCTGGTAGAAATTTCCTCATCAGTGCCACGAATGCCACGATACTGGCCAGCGCCATGATCCTTTGCCATTGCTCTTTGCCACGCCATAATCTCATAAAAAAACTTTATTTCGTCCATAAAAGATCCATTTAATCTTATGCCTGATATAGACCTAGTGTGGAAATAGCTTAGCATTCATAGTAAAATTTATTAAATAGTCTAACGTAGTCCATGTCAGACCCAGGCTCGCGCCTCACATGAAAATATGACTGCAGCGCTTATTCGCATCGCAGTATTTCGTAGCTGTGACGGATTTTCTAACTTGAATAATCATAAACTTTAACGATTAATATCTCAGACTCGCAGGGTAGAGTAACGCTTTTTCTGCCAGATTCCTTCGTTTTATGCAAAATCACATCAAGTAAGCTTAATTTCATTGATTTTTGAAATGGTAGTAGCGAAACTAAATTATTACCCTTTTTTTCTTGTCAAATTTTCATTTTTACACGAAAAATCAATAAAATTAGGCTTACTCGACGTGTTTTTCATAAAATGAAGGAATCTGACAAGAAAAAGCGTCAGGGTCTGAGCACAAGAATTGTTGTAACACTTATTAAAGCCCATGGCACATACGAGAACGTAAGGCCGTAAGGGGCTCCACACAATAAAAGGAACAGGGAACAGAAAACAGAGAATAAGAATTTGAATCAATCAGAAATCATGTATTGTGGAATACACAGTTTCTAATAGATTGAAATTCTTATTCTCTGTTTTCTGTTCTTTATTCCTTTTATTGTGCGGAGCCTCTAACACGTAAGCAGTAAGCGAATTGGTCAATCACAGTAGAGACGGTAATACCAATAACGAATCCAATGTTACGATTTTCTTTCTAATTAGGTCTTACGGCTTTATGTTTTTCTATGTGCTCTCGGTTTTAGACTTAAATTGTAGACGTAAGTAACGCACAAGCTTTCACGTATGACGTACAACTTATTGCCGTGTTTTTAAGAGACGGCAATAAATCGTACGTCAAAGTTTGTGCGTTATTTACGTCTACAACTTAAGTCTCTAAGTAAGTGTCACGACAATTCTTATACTCAGACCCTCACTCCGCGAACCTGAGATATTAATCTTTTTTTTTTAAGAAGTTGGATGAGAGAAAGAGAAATGGCACTTTCAATTCTAACCTATGGACTATATGGCGCAAAACTAAATCTAATTCAAAACAGAAGAAAAAAGAAAAATTATAACGAACATAAATCTATAAAACAACAACTTTAAATAACTCTTTCAGTTCTCTTGATAAAATTAAAAATAACTCTTAATATTGACCAAACCTCTGCTTTAATGAGCTCAAAAATATCGACATGATGAAATGCTCTTCTTAACCTTAATTCCTGGTCTAACACAGCTCTCAAATCATCATATCTACTACATTGCCAAATGATCCAGACTCTCTCTCATATCCACACTCACATCGCTCATTATCCACATAATTCTTCCTTGCTAGAAAAACCTCTAAGTTATAATGATTAGATCTAATCCTATTTACAAAAGTAACAAAATACTGCTCCGCATTTAATTCACAAAACCAAGGCTTTTATTTAAATCATAATAATTATCAAAATAAAATTTTCCTTTATATACCGTCTCCTTTTTTATTGAATCCTGAGTATATTTCCATGTTTCTGACTTACTCTTTTTAAATCCCGTATCGGTACATGTAAATTCTTGTTTTTCTCTTCAGATGCAGCTTCCTTGGCCAGTGAATCAGCTACCTCATTACCTTTAATGCCAATATGAGACGACACTTACATAAAAATAATCTTTATATCGTACGTTCTCTTGAGTATGTAATGCAGATTTCTAATTTCCGTAATATAACAATTCTTATAAACGTTAAGCTGATTATTTCTAATAGCCTCCAAAACAGATTTACAATCGGAAAACACTATCAAATTCGTGTCGTTTAGACTCTTGATTCAAAACATAATCTAAAGCAGCTTTAATAGCAAAGGCCTCTGCTGTACAAAACGACGTACAAAATCCATTGAGGCTAACTTTATATCCATAATCATTATTCTCAAAAATGATACTAACTCCTGTAGATCTTGCATGTTCCCCTCTAGATCCATCTGTTTACAATAAGCTGTTTACAATAATCTCCACTCAAACAAATAGAGCTCTGTGATTACCTGCATCCTTGCATCAGAAAATCCCTTTTCTGACTTTCTTCTCATTCCAACAATAGTGTTAATCTCCATCCTCTCAGAGCATCATATGGGCTATCAAAGATCTCAAATTTTCCTTTGTAGCCCGTTTAAAGTGTGCCACTCGCATTCTAGCCTTGCGAGAGCCTTTGTACAGCTGAAGACTTGGAAACTACAGCTCCACGTGAAGTTGGTCCCCTGGGTTAACGAGGTCACGTTGAGCGTCACCTTTCCCCTGCTGGGCCCGGAGCTTTTGCCGCTGATGCCGATGACTTCGATTGCGGATCGAGAGCGTGGCAGGCGTAGGCGCTGGACCAGAGCCTCGGAAATCAAAGAAATTTCTGAACCTTGGTCGATGAGCACGCGTGTGGTATGCCGATTGCCGTGACCATCAGCGATGGAAACTCGCGCAGTTGCGAGCAAAATAGCCTTGTGGTCGTTGTCGCGGCGCACTGCCGACAGTGAGCTGACCTCTTGAGGTTTCGGTGAAACGTACGCGTCGTGTAACATTGAGTGGTGACGAGACTTGCACACGTCCTCGTCGACTGGCACTTCGCGAAAGTATGAGAGCCGAGACAGTTGAAGCACAGCTTGTGAGTTTCGGCGACGGCCTTGCGGTCGACAGCGGATTTCTTCTTGAATTCTTCACACACCATCACGTGGTGTTGTTTACCCTTATATAGGGCGCATAGGACGCATTGAGAAGATTCAGTGTGTTTCTTGACGTGATGATGCGACTTGGCAGATCGCGATGGGTTGTCGGAGACCTTGAGCGATTTTGGTTTGGCGGCTTTGAGAGTACGTGCCCTTTGGTTTATGAAGTTCATCAGCTCTTTGAGAGTGGGCATGTCGCTCGAGGCGCTTGAGAGTGACTCCCACTCCAGGCGAGTTCTTGGATCGAAGAGCTCGACGACAAGATGATTTAGTAGATCGAAGCCATGAGAATCGATAGGCCTGTCAATGCTCTCCTGGCCGTTGACTACCCTGGTCACTGCGTTGAAGATGCGGTTGAGCTCCTCCTCAGTTTCGTTCTTCATCTTAGCCACGGCGGTAAAACACTTGGAGAAATTGGAGCGTGATAACTCTCTCTTATTTTCGTACTGCTCGCTCAGCAGCTCCCATGCGCGTGGATAGTTGTCTTCGGTCATTGCTAACGGTCGAATCAGTTCCTCAGCAGGACCCTCCAGACAAGTTTTCAGGTAATGAAATTTCTCGATTGCTGAGATTGATGAATTGTTTCCGACAATGGATTGGAAGAGGTCTCGGAATGTAGGCCAATCTTCGAATGCGCCAGAGAAAGAACTAATCTTGAGGCGAGGCAGCGACGGTTTTCCGGAAGACACATTACCTTCTGTTTTGGAAGCTGAACTCGGTTCCTTCGCCATGAGTTTCGTCCGGTAATCGTTCAGCAGGCCGCGCTGCAGCACGTACGTGTTTTCGGCGGAATCGGCAAATTGAGACGTGTTGTACTCACTTTGATCGAAGGCTTCCTTGTAATGTGCTCGAATAAGCTTGTGTTGCTGTTCGAATTCCGTCCACATCTGGTCGAGAAGCGCCAAGCGGGTTTCGACATTGTGGAGGGTGATGTTGGCCGTCCCCAATTTCTTCAAATTCACCTGGCCATACGACCATGGATGTCACTCTGGGCGCTCAGCAAGGCGGCTATTTCGTCACTCATGCTTTCACTTGCGAATTTTTCTCTCTCTGATTTTCTTGATGATGCGCGCATTGGACGCGATGCACTCGACACTGCGGATGCCGGCGAGAATTCGGCTCGAAGGACCAGAAAATGTGCGGGAGTGCGGAAAGGTTCGAGTGAGAGAACGGCACACGGTTGATATGATACACGACAGTAAAGAGAACTCCGTTTCTTTGTAAATTAACAAAAGAATTTTCTTTAATATGATCAGTTACAGAGTCAGAAAATATAATTAATTAAATATTAGACAGATTAACAGAATATCAAATGCGGTCACCTTTTCCAAATTGTAGTTGGAATCACGGTGATGGAAAATCTCGGCGATTTTCTCGGCACTTTTGAAAAGATTCGTTTTATAGCGGTTTTCACTAAGCGGTTAGCACGGCGGTTTTACGAAGCGATCTAGTAGCGAGACTATGATTCTAAGAACTCGAAGAACTTTTAGAAGTAAGAACTCTAAGAAGTCTAAGAACTCTAAGCGGTGTAAACTATCTAAGCAATCTGCCCGGGAGGAAACTTGTCTGGAGGGTCCTGCTGAGGAACTGATTCGACCGTTAGCAATGACCGAAGACAACTATCCACGCGCATGGGAGCTGCTGAGCGAGCAGTACGAAAATAAGAGAGAGTTATCACGCTCCAATTTCTCCAAGTGTTTTACCGCCGTGGCTAAGATGAAGAACGAAACTGAGGAGGAGCTCAACCGCATCTTCAACGCAGTGACCAGGGTAGTCAACGGCCAGGAGAGCATTGACAGGTCTATCGACTCTCATGGCTTCGATCTACTAAATCATCTTGTCGTCGAGCTCTTCGATCCAAGAACTCGCCTGGAGTGGGAGTCACTCTCAAGCGCCTCGAGCGACATGCCCACTCTCAAAGAGCTGATGAACTTCATAAACCAAAGGGCACGTACTCTCAAAGCCGCCAAACCAAAATCGCTCAAGGTCTCCGACAACCCGTCGCGATCTGCCAAGTCGCATCATCACGTCAAGAAACACACCGAATCTTCTCAATGCGTCCTATGCAAGGGTAAACAACACCACGTGATGGTGTGTGAAGAATTCAAGAAGAAATCCGCTGTCGACCGCAAGGCCGTCGCCGAAACTCACAAGCTGTGCTTCAACTGTCTCGGCTCTCATACTTTCGCGAAGTGCCAGTCGACGAGGACGTGTGCAAGTCTCGTCACCACTCAATGTTACACGACGCGTACGTTTCACCGAAACCTCAAGAGGTCAGCTCACTGTCGGCAGTGCGCCGCGACAACGACCACAAGGCTATTTTGCTCGCAACTGCGCGAGTTTCCATCGCTGATGGTCACGGCAATCGGCATACCACACGCGTGCTCATCGACCAAGGTTCGGAAATTTCTTTGATTTCCGAGGCTCTGGTCCAGCGCCTACGCCTGCCACGCTCTCGATCCGCAATCGAAGTCATCGGCATCAGCGGCAAAAGCTCCGGGCCCAGCAGGGGAAAGGTGACGCTCAACGTGACCTCGTTAACCACAGGGACCGACTTCACCGTCGGAGCCTTTATTCTGCCACGTCTTTCGCTTTACCAAGGCTCTCACGCAAGGATCAGAATGGAGTGGCCACACTTAAACGGGCTCCAATTGACTGATCCGGACTACGCAGCAAACGACTCTATTGAGCTACTTTTTGGAGCGGAAGTATGCTCAATCATTCTCCAAGATGGTCTTCGCAAAGGAGGCCCCCAAGCGCCTATCGCTCAAAAGACACTGCTCGGCTGGATCCTATCGGGAGGTTGCGACCAACTCAGCACAGCGCCACTCGCTTCAGTGCACCGCAGATCATGCTAGCCGAACTTGTGCACCGCTTCTGGGAGCAGGAACGAGAGGTGCCCGCTCCCATCGCACTCACGCCAAAAGAGCAGCAATGCGAAGACATTTTCGCGCTGCAGCACCAACGCACTGTCGAAGGACGATACATAGTGCGACTACCCTTTGCATCTCCGCCGACGACGCTGGTTGAGACGCGAAGATCTGCTGAACGACTCTTAATCGCCATGGAGCGACGCTATGAGAGAGACGTACGATTCGGCGATCTCTACCGCGCCTTCCTGAAGGAATACGAGGACCAAGGTCACATGAAATTGGCGCAAAAACCTCCGAATTCTAGCGAAGATCGGTGCTACCTTCCACACCACGGCGTCCTTCGAGAATCCAGCACCACTACGAAGCTCAGGGTCGTCTTCAACGGATCGCAGCGTACAAGGTCCGGTGAGTCACTCAATACTCATCTGCTAGTTGGAGCTAACTTGCTGCCACCCCTCGCGAACGTACTTCTGCGGTGGCGGTGGCGGTGGCGGTGGCGGTGGCGGTGGCGGTGGCGGTGGCATCGGTACGCGCTAGTGGCTGACATCGAAAAGATGTATCGGCAGATTCTTGTTCATCCCGACGATCAAAGGCATCAATGCATTCTTTGGCGACACAGCGTTGATAAGCCTATACGCGAGTTTACATTGAAAACCGTCACTTACGGTCTCGCTTGCGCGCCATTTCTCGCCATTCTCACTCTGCGTCAACTCGCCGATGACGACGGATCGCGTTTCCCTCGAGGCGCAGATGCGAGGCACGACACGACTGCTACGTCGACGATGTCGTAACCGGAGCGCATAACAAAGCCGATGCTATCGCTCTCCAAATCGAGAGCTCCGCAACTTCTGCATGGTGGGCGGGTTCTCTCTCCGAAAGTGGGCCGCCAACTGCTTCTTCGCTCCTGCCGCCAGGAGCTTCTTCGCGACATTCCGCCCGAGTACTGCCTCACCAGAGATTCGCGGTCGTGGGAACAAGAGAACCACTCAACTCTGGGATTGCGCTGGTATCCAACCAGGGACGAATTCGCCTTCTCTGTTCCTCCTCGCACCGTCGTCGCGTTTACCAAGAGAAGTCTGCTGTCGGAGACCGCTCGACTCTTCGACCCGCTCGGATGGCTGGCTCCAGTAACCATTCAAGCAAAAATTCTAATTCAGTCGGCCTGGCTGCAACAGCTAGACTGGGACCTACCATCGCCGTACTCTCCACGGAGGAGTTCAGATGACCCTGGGAATGCTTCGCCTCCGATTCTGGATTCCACAAGGCCGAGCAGTGGTCAAGCGATGGCGGCATCAGTGCGTGACATGCACTCGGTGGAGGGCTGCCACTCCGCAACCGAAAATGGGAAACCTTCCTCCAAGAAGAGTGACTCCTGCACGACCATTTCTTCACGTGGGCATCGACTACGCCGGACCTATATTCATCAGGACGAGCAAAGGGCGTGGGCACAGCGCTCACAAAGCGTTCATCGCAGTTTTGTTTGTTTTAGTTCCAAGGCCGTTCACCTCGAGGTCTCTGTTTCAGCATACACCACCGACGCTTTTCTGGCTGCTCTCCGTCGCTTCACATCTCGCCGAGGACTTTGCACGGACATCTATTCCGATTGCGGCACCAATTTTTCGGGCGCCGACCGGCAACTTCGAGAGATGCTCCGAGCCTCCTCGTCAGAAGGACGAAAGATCGCACACGTCGCTACATCAGAGGGGATCCATTGGCATTTTAACCCCCCTTCGGCACCACATTTTGGTGGACTCTGGGAGGCGGCCATGAAATCTGCTAAGTATCACCTGCGCCGAACCATCGGCGAAACCAGGCTCACCTTTGAAGAAATGAGCACCCTGCTTGCACAAGTGGGGGCATGCCTGAACTCCCGGCCCATGCATGCCCTCTCAGACGACTCCGACGACCTCACGGCTCTGACACCAGGTCACCTGCTCATCGGGGCACCACTGCTGGCCATTCCCGAGCCTTCCTTGACGGACAAGAAGTAAAATTTGCTTTCCAGGTGGCAACTTGTCCAGCGGATGCGAGACCACTTCTGGCAGAGATGGTCACGCGAGTACTTACACACTCTGGCTACCAGACCGAAATGGACCAAGGACGCTTTGCCACCACGCATTGGATCGCTATGCATCATTCGTTCCGAGCTTCTAGAACAATTCAATTCGCGCACGCGAGCGCCGCGCTTCGACGAATACGTCACGCGCTGTCACCAATCCCAGGTCAGGATTTTCTGTCGCGCGTGATTGTTCCTCCCGGGAAGATTGCTTAGATAGTTTACACCGCTTAGAGTTCTTAGACTTCTTAGAGTTCTTACTTCTAAAAGTTCTTCGAGTTCTTAGAATCATATTCTCGCTACTAGATCGCTTCGTAAAACCGCCGTGCTAATCGCTTAGTGAAAACCGCTATAAAACGAATCCTTTCAAAAGTGCCGAGAAAATCGCCGAGATTTTCCATCACCATGATTCCAACTACAATTTGGAAAAGGTGACCGCATTTGATATTCTGTTAATCTGTCTAATATTTAATTAATTATATTTTCTGACTCTAGCATTTACACGGTCGACAATGCGTATAATATTTCGCTCGTAAATAAAAAAGTTCCTGCTTTAATGAAAGATGAAAACAACGGCACATAATCGAAATCTTCTAACTTAGCATGAAAATGTACGCCTTGCGCATCGATAGCAAAAAAGTTACTAAGTAGGCAAAGGACGTCAAGAGCAACGTTGTAGCAAGATTTATAACGTTCAATGATTATACGCGGTGTCTCAATGACACAATTGAAATGACGCACAGGCAGTCGTGCATAAGATCGAAATTGCACGAAGTATACCCCATATCCGAAATGAAAATTGCTCTGAGTCCATATGACAATAAGCGATACATTATTCCAGATTCTATTGACACGTTCCCATGGGGGCGTTATAAAATATTATTGTAAAAAATTAATTTCTTTTTTTGTATCTATGTATTTTTTTTTATTAATAAAAAACACACTTTTATATGATGTATAATATGTTTAATGTGTACGTGAGGGCAAGTCAATAAGTTCTTAGAAAATCTGTCAGAAGGCACTCGCAGTGTCATGTTACACATTACTTCTTGATAAGTAATATCTTTCAGCTGATTACTATCAAATTTTGAGCGGAATTCATCGCGGTTTCATTTCTGTAGACAAAGCGAACAACCTTAGTATTTTTTGCAAAATGGAAAAAAACGAATCTCGTGCAGTGATCAAACATCTACAGGGTGCGGCGCTAAAATCCGGACAAATTATACATTTTTTCTAAACATGTTTTATTGCTACAATGAAAAGGTTTATAAAATTTGTTTACCTCCATTGTTTGTAAGGCCATAAAGAACATATTCACTCAATATATCCCCCGCTTGCTTGAATGACCGCCTCCATTTTCGGTCTGAAGCGTGCGCAGGCACGTTTTAATGCGTCACGGTCCATATCGGTGAATGCCGCTTCAATAGCGGCTCTCAATGATGCGACGTTTGGATGTCTGGACTTGTTCGTGACCCTTTCAACCACGCCCCATACGTAGAAGTCTAAAGGATTCAAATCTGAATTGTTGGGAGGCCAGAATTCTTTCGACCAAAACATGTCAACGTTGTCCGACAACCAATTTTGCACAAAATGACTTGTGTGGGCGGGCGCACCGTCCTGCTGGAAAACATATGACTTTCCAGACGACGTTTCCATCCACGGCTTCACTACATTTGTCAGAACACGCAAATGATTTCTGTCGCCGAGCGCCCGGCGCGAATACTTTCGATAATCGCGGCTCTTCGGTTATACTCCGCACTTGGTTTCAACATTGCGACTGTTTCGAGGTTATGATGGTTCAGTACATGCGTCAAGCTATTTGAATGCCAATCGTGACATCTACCAATGGTATTGAACGGAGGGAATTTCAATTTGAAATCAATTTGTCCGGATTTTGGCGCCGCACCCTGTACATATGAAATCAAATATCTACATATGTTTACGCCGAAACAAATCAAAGTTGAGTTGGATAATGTTCAAAGCACATCTGCATCAGCATTTGCGACTGTATACTTGGGTGAATGAATTTAAACGTGATCGTACATTCACATGTGATGCACCTCATTCGGGACGTCCAATTGAGGTTACTACTCCAGAAATCATCAATAAAGTCCACGATATTGTTTTGACTGATCGACGAATGAAAATGTGCGAGCTTGTTGAGGCCACAGGCATATCACATGGTACAGATTTCAATTTTGAATGAACAATTGGGTATGAAAAAGCTATCGACAAGATGAGTGCCGCGTTTGCTCACTGCGGATCATAAGCGCGATCGTGTGACGATTTCAAAACATTGTTTGGAGATGTTTCAATGTAATCCAGATGAATTTCTGCGTCGATTCATTACTGTGGTCGAAACATGGATTCATTACTTCACACTCGAGATGAAGGAATAGTCAAAATAATGGACTTCACCAAGTGAACCAGCTCCGAAGAAGGCGAAGACCGTGAAGTCGGCCGAAAAGGTAATGGCCACCGTTTTTTGGGATGCACACGGTATAATTCATATCGATTATCTTCCGTCGAAGCAAACGATCAATGGTGATTACTACGCAGTTTTATTGGACCGTTTCAACAACATTTTAAAAAAAAACGTCCCCATTTGACGGAGAAGAAAATGCTCTTCCATCAAGACAATGCACGGGTTCACACGTGCCCGGCATCAATGGCCAAATTCAATGAATTCCGCTACGAATTACTTTCCCATCTAGCATATTCGCCAGATTTAGCCTCCTGCGATTTCCTGTTTCCAAACCTGAAGAAATGATTCAAAGAAAAGGGATTCACCACCAGAGAGCAGCTCATCGCCGAAACAGAGACTTATTTTGAAGGACAAATCATATTATTCGGACGGCTTGAAAAAGTTGGAGAATCATTGGATCAAGTGTATCGAGCTGAAAGGAGAGTATGTTGAGAAATAAAAATGAATCGATCAAAAAAATGTGTTTTACTATGGTTTTCTAAAAACTTATTGACTTGCCTTCGTGTGTGTGTGTGTGTGTGTGTGTGTGTGTGTGTGTGTGTGTGTGTGTGTGTGTGTGTGTGTGTGTATATGGGGTAGCATGAATATATGGCCCCACTCGTCCTGAAGGGCTTACCGTCACAAGCCTCTAAGCTCGAACGGCGCGCCTGCTAGGCCACTCCCGTTCCTCGCGACCCGCGCGCCGCGCGCTCGGTGGACCGTACTTTCGGCAATAATAGATCAGGAGGATGCGTATTCGGCTACCTTTAAACCTTAATATCTCGTTAATTATTGCGAGCATTGCAAAATAGTGAAGGACTTTTCTACTCAGTTTAGTCCACTCTACCTGCTCGGGACGAGTGGGGCCATATATTCATGCCACCCTGTATATATGTATATATATATATATATATATATAGAGCAGATGGAGTTGAAAATGAACTGATAACATTCTGATATCAGTCTGATAGTTGTTTATAGCTGTTAAGTATCAGTCCGATAACTGTTAAGTATCAATCTGATAGCTAAATAATAGTCCGATAGTTATTCAATATACGTTTAATTGCGCTTCAATGCGAAGTACTGCAAGCGACAAAAACGCTGGAATCTTCCGAATGCGATGTCTTCTCGATTCTTTTGGCTGAGGCGCTTTTTTTCAAGGCATTATACTTTTTGCCACTGATATATTGATTATAATAATCTAATAAATGATAATCTAATTGTAACAGATAAATGCTGAAGTTTATTCATAGAATCTTTCGAACGCGTGTTTTTTTTTCGGGTGAGGTATAAACTTTTGTTCGGAGCATTGTACTTTTGCCTGCTGATATAATGCACTAATCTAATTATAAAAATGCTGAAGTTTATTCATGAGATCATTCGATCGCGTGATATACTTTTCGGCTGAGATGTAAATTTTGATCAATGCATTGTTCTTTTTCTCAGAATGGTATCATGTTCCATAAACATCTTTATAATCTCGCACAGCTTCGCAATATAAGTTCACATAATTAGTCTGCTTGTCAAGTTTGTCACTCGGTCTATTCGTTAATCAGTCTGCAAGTGTCGCTCGATCTATCAATAATGGTTAATATCAACACTTTGGTTGTATATACTGCATATATAAACATGCAGATCCGTCAATTACTAGAAAAAACAACTTATTTAAGCGAAGATAGCTGAATGTTCAGGCAGCGGGTAGAGCTGTTGAACAATCCGACGCCGACGGATTAAATATCAGCTTGGATATCAGCGATGATATGAGGTGATGAGATGAATGTGAGTATTATCGTATTATATATTACTAGGATTTACGTATAAAATTTTCGCTTCTTGAGTGAACGTGATTATCAAATATCGTTTTATTTCATGTATTCATTCAGTAATTTACGTTTACTTTCTATTTTGAGAGAAAGAAATATTAATATACAATACTAATCTTTTAATATTATTTTAACCGATAAGAATAGTTCTGAGACGTATTCTGCATGTTAATTTAAAATTATATTTTTCTTTTCCAGATTTAACATCGATGACGTCATCACGAGACTAAATCGATTTTTTGTATGTATTGATGGAGAGAATGCACCGATTGGAGGGGGATATTGGCGAGACTGGAAATCGGCTGAAAAGACGAAGGGACGATGATGATAATGATGATGATATCACTTTTGTGATGGAGCAGTGGCGAACATCTTCATAATTATAAAAACAATTTATATATATATATATATATATTATATATATACTTAAATTGTATATATATATATATATATATATATATATATATTATATATATATATTTTATATATATATATATATATGGAGAGAGAGAGAGAGAGAGAGAGAGAGAGAGAAAGAGACAGACAGACAGATAATAAAAATATACATATATGTAGATAAAAATAAATAAATATACATACAAGGTGAGTCCCAAAATTTTCCGAACTTTTGAAATAAAACAACAACGGTTTACTTTTTTTTTCAAATTCAAATTGTTTATTCAAAGTAGTCCCCGTCGGACTCAATACAACGTTTGGCACGATCTAAAAGCATTTCAAATGAGTGTTTTATGTCGTTCAAAGGCACGTCCTTCAGAATAGTGGTACAAGCCCTTTGGATGTCTTCTACGTCCACATACCGCTTTCCTTTCATGGACAAATGCATTTTGCCGAATAGGTAGAAGTCACAAGGTGCCATATCAGGCGAATACGGGGAATGGTTGATTGTTAAAATGTGATTTTTAGTCAAAAAATCAGTGACAAGTGTCGAACGGTGAGATGGCGCATTATCGTGTAACAAGCGCCAACTTCCTCCTTCGCGATATTCTGGCCGAATACGACGAATGCGGTGCACCAAACGCTTCAAAACGCTTACATAGAATACAGCATTAACTGTTTGGCCTGCTGGAACGAATTCTTTGTGCACAATACCCTTGGAATCATAAAAACTTCGATGGAATTTTCGTTAATTGTCGATTTTGGGCGACCTGTATGTGCGTCGTCATTTATGTCCTCACGACCGTTCTTGAATCGCGTATACCACTCATAAACACTGGCACGGGCTACACAATTATCACCATAAACTTGTTTCATCAAATTATGGGTTTCGGTAAATGTTTTACCAAGTTTAAAACAAAACTTAATATTGGCTCTTTATTCGAAGTTCATTCTCGTACCGATGTATACAACATACTGACACTTGAGACGCCATAACTTCGTTTCCACTGAACCAAATGTCATGAAATTTTTACTGGAAGTCAGCTAGGGATGTACCTTTCAAACGCGCAATCGAACACACGGATGGCGCCACCCGACCTATCCCTATTGAAAAAGTTCGGAAAATTTTGGGACTCACCTTGTATATAGATTAACTTATAATATTTAATTATAAAAATAATAAGGCTCAATAAATTAAAATAAATAAAAAGAACAAAGGGTTACGAACTTAAAACAATCAACATAAAATAACAATTTGTATTAAACATGAAATTAAAATATGAAATAAAACATGTCATGAAATTAAAAAACGTAAAATTTAATTTCACAGTCAGCAAGTGAACAAAAACAAACGGTTCGATCCCTGTCCCTGGATCATTTTCAATGTGATGACAAGATAATATAATAATAAAAATGTTACGTAGATAAAATATTAAAGAATTAAATAAAAAATTCGCTTTCGGACGCAGTATCAACTAAAAAACTCGCTCCAAATTGAAAGAAAACCAAACAAACGATTGTAGATGACAACAATGTGTTCCTCCGAATTGTGTGTGTGTGAACAAAGACGAACATGTTTCTGTTAGCAAGTTGTAATAATAAATTAACGACAGGAATAATAAAATAAATAAAAATAATAAGAAAAATACAAATCGAGTCACAAATAATAAAAAGAAAGGTACAAAACAAATCAAAAGTAATAAAATTAAAATTAAAAGAAAGAAGCAAAAATTATTTTTGATATTATAAGACATGTACATAAGAGTTATTAATGTCGATAGAGAAAGTGTAAAATGCTGTCATTCATTATATATATATATTGAGTTTAATACAGATAAATTTAGAATAAATATCTTATTATGTGTGTCAAATGATGTGTTATCGATTAGACAATGCGATGGGAATCAAAATTGATCATCTCTCTAAGAAGCTAACAGATAAAATAAAGTACCGCATATAAAGACAGGAAGGTTGAAATGGAAAATTAAAAAGGAAAGGGAACATAAGAAAGAGAAAATAAAGTAGAGGGGACAGTAGGGCGAGAAGAGATGGATAGGAAAGAAAAGCAGTTAAAAAGGAGAAAGAGAATGGATCTGTGAGTAGATTTCAGGTAAAGATTCGGTATCATTTTGTCTATTAAATCCTGTTTCTGTCTTTTAATATGAATCATTTCAGACACCAATCTCTTATTATATAAGAAGATTCGCAGTCTAAAATTTTCACATCGTTCCATTTAAAATTATGATCAAAATTAATTCGGTGATCAGTTATGACAGTAGGAGAATCTTATTTTTTCTAATGTCAGAGATATGTTCGCGTAATCTCGTACTCAATTTTCTTTTTGTCTGACCAACATGACTCGCCTCACAATCATCACAGGAGATCTTATAAACAATGAAGTTGAGAATGATTGTGGCATGTGTTAACAGTCCATTATATTATTTTTCTCTTTTTTTGCATAATTTAATTAATGATAGTATATTCCAAAAGCTCCTTACATTAAAGACAGTCTCCATTTGGTTGAGCATTTGAATGGTACTGTTTTTGATCCTGAATATGTTTTGGCTTCGTTGGATGTAGTATCCCTTTTTACTAATATTCCTATTGAGCTAGCATTAAATAGCATTGATAGGAGGTGGATTTACGCTCGGCGAAAACAAGCATCTTAAAAAACGAGTTTATTATTGTTGTTAGATTTATTTTAAATTCTACTTTTTTTACCTTTAATAATAGAACTTACAGACAGGTGTTCGGCACTTCGATAAGTTCACCGTTATCTCCGATAATCGCCGACATTGTAATGCAAGATCTAGAAGAAACAGCACTTAAAAAATTGTCAGTACAATCTTTGTTTTATTTTAGATATGTAGACGATATTCTTCTCGCGCTTCCATCTGATACTATCAATGACACATTAAATATTTTTAACTCTTTACATACGAGATTGCAGTTTACTTTGGAGGTTGATACAAGTGGCAGATTAAGTTTTCTTGATACAATGCTTGTTATAGATAATTAGAGAATTATATTTATCATAAAAAGACGTTTTCCGGAAGGTTCCTTAATTTCCATTCACATCATCCTCTTTGCCATAAAAAAGGTACTATCATCAATTTCATTGACAAAATTATCCTATTATCACATCCACGATTCCAACAAAAAAATTTGATAGAGACTATTCGTACTTTTTTAAATAACTGTTATCCTCTTCCCTTTGTTTTCTTTACAATTGAATGTAGATTAAAGTTTCATATACATAATAAATATACAGGGTCCATTATAAAAGTAATGCGCATTTTCTGGGAAAAATAGATTTATTGATCGTAGCGGTACAAATGCTCAAAATTCTTCAAAATACTCTCCCCCTGAATCAATACACTTGCGGAGACGTGTCTGCCACGCCTGGAAGGCACGCTGAAACTCCTCGACGGGAATGTCTCTTAGGAACGTTGTAACATGCTTTTGGATGTTTTCCACGGACTCCCAATGCTTTCCTTTCAGCTCTCTCTCTTCAGACGGGGAAACAAAAAAAAGTCGCACGGAGCCAAGTCGGGACTGTAAGGGGGTTGGGGCACCACCGAGGTGTTGCTCCGGGCCAGGTAGTTGGCAACGATGAAGGCCGTGTGGCTGGGGGCATTGTCATGGTGGAGCTTGATCGCGGCACAAGCTTCGCGCAGACCTTGCGCATTTGCAGATTCTCCGTCACTATCCCATGTACCGCAAATGTGGACATGTTTAGGGTGTCAGCGATGTACTGGATGTTCAATCGACGGTCGGAACGCAAAACTTCGCACACACGATTCACGTTTTCGTCGGTTCTGGCCGTTGTTGGGCGTCCAGAACGGGGTTCGTCGGCGACCTCCTCCCGGCCCTTCTTGAACGCCTTGTGCCACCTTCCGGACTGTGACCTTGAAATGCAGTCGTCCTTGAAGGCCTCTTGAAGCATTTGGAATGTTTCGGTTGCATTCTTTCCAAGTCGCACGCAAAACTTGATGGCGTATCGCTGTTCAAGCGAACGCTCCATCGCGCCGTGTTACAAAGTCGAAAAACACACTTCACGCGGAGGCACGTCTTTCCATTCAGACTGCTCGGAGCAAACTGGCGACCGGCTGCCTTGGAAGGGCAGACCCCCCACCACATTTCCCATTTTACCCCGCTGTGATGGATATTCGCGTCACAATAAAATCATGCGCATTACTTTCATAATGGACCCTGTATGGCGATATTTTATATTATACAAATTCCGTGCAGTGTACACATTTTTAACAAATATTGATGGCTTTTTGTTTTAGTTTTAAATATATTAATCTTTATTTAATTGTAAATCATCAGAGAGTGAGCAATAAATATTGAGATATGATGTTGGAATGTCAGAAACACTACGTGAGCAATTTTGTAAAAAAAGGAACCACACTGTAAGTAAAAACTATTCTTTACCTCTTACCTTTTGTTAGCATAAATTGGTATGACATATTTGAAATTATAAAATAAATGTCAAATATATGTTCTTCAATATAGCACGATATAATTACATTAAATGACATTAATTTAAACCGCCATTAATTTAAACTGCAGCTAGTTTCAAGAAAATCGATATGAGAAATTATTTCATTAATTTGGATGAAATATTTATTTTATTTTATTTTATTTTATGTGTAAGTCTTACTTTATACCTTTTATTTTAAATAAGTCCTTTTAGTCAGTGATTGATCGTATTTAAAACAATTTTATTAAATATATAATATGTATTTTAAATAAAAGGATAAATTTATTATTTTAATCGTACTATCCGATAATTCATCAATATAAATTCATGCATCGTATGCTTTCGATCCGAAAATTGAGAGTGATATATACAAAGCCTTCGACGTGTTATCACTCATGACCATTAAAGAGGATAAGTACCGATCTAAATGTGACAATTCTTAATTTGTAAACTACCGTATATTTCGACGCCTATTTAGAGCGTGTGATAATATAACTATATGTGAACGACAGTCGCTCGATATATTCACGGATCGCAAATTATGAGCATTAATTAATTCGTGTTTTGGTGATATTTAATTTTCGTGAATTAAGGTGACACATTAATTCATTAATGCGGAATGTTTCATACTGCGTGTATCTCGCTCCGAGGTCGCCGAGCGAATGCCGAAGTGATGACGTATCAACCATCGCGCATGCTCCCCCAACTCGCTATTTACCTCGAGCCGTTTAGATATCCTATTATAGTGAATGAAAAATATTCATGGTTTATTCATTTATTCATGTTTTACATGATTTTGACAAAGGGATATTGTCGTACATTTCATGCTTTGTTTTGTGGTATCTCTAACTTAATCCTATATTATTTGCGCGGTTTTTTTTATTAACATAATTGATAATTATTCGCGTGTGTAAGGTATTTTTGATATTCTAACGGTACATTATGTCTTAATTTTTATTATACTTTTAAAATATTTTAAATTTATACTTAAACAAAGATATTGATATTTTATACCTTTATAAAAATATATATACAAATTTTTTTTATTATAATATTACGAAACAATTTGCGCTCGATACAACTTTGGTTAAAAGTATTAAATATCTTGTTAATCATTATTTAATTTTTCATCTAAAAAATTAATTTATGACACTACTTTCGCTGCAAATTCTTCTGTGTTTCTTTAAACTTACGTATAATGCTGATCATGGCTCGGTAACTGTTACGACTTATTTAAAATAAAAATATATAAATTTCAAAGAACGACTTATTTAAAATATAAAATCGTAGAAATTGATAAAAAAAACTGATATGACATTTAAAATATTAAATAAGGAATAAGTTAGAAGTGTTGTTATTTAAAATAATGAATAACTTTTATTTAAAATAATGAATAACTAAATAACTCTTTTATTTTAGAATAAAATGTGAATGACAGATATTATTCATATCTTATTTTGAAATAAAAGAATTATACTAAAGTAATTATGTTTGGTAAAAACGGACTGAAAATTTATATAAAGGAACACTTTGTAATTTTATAAGATATTACAGAACAAAATTCAGTAAATTAACTTGTTTGAATTTTCAATTTCGTTTATTGAAAGTCAACAACTTTTATTTACATATGTAGGAGATGCGAAATTAAAATTTTTTTGTTCAAAGACTTGTTAAACTATCTCTCTTCTGGATATAGTCGGCACTCTTCTGTCTTGAGGATTTATTACAGAGACGAATCACATCTATTTTTGACGATACGATTTTATCGATAGTGTCAGAAAATGTATATAGTCACGTAGTTCTCAAATTGAAAATAGATGTACTGGCAGTAGTGTACGGGTTATGGTGGCACCTGCTTATCCAAACGAAAGCGCGCCACTTGCTAATACCATCCAATCAACTCAGTCAATTGCAACATCGCTTCGATTCCAGACAAGCGACGCATAATCGCAACCGGCAGTCGCACTGCGCAAGCTCTACAACAATAGAGAAGCAAGAAGAAGGAAACCGCCATTAGTAACATACTTATCTTTTCTTTGTGTACGTGTCGCGGCTTGATCCACGAGTACCTGAAAGAAAAGTGATATCTTGTATCATATTAACATATACTTATCTTAATCAGAGACCATTGTACGTTGAACTAAAATAAACTTGTTGTGATAGTTTATACGATAATCGCTGTGATTCGTCATTTGTGTCCTTCCCGTGCGAATATCGCCTTCCTCGACGCCATAGTTATCAGAGAGAAACCTAGAGAGGACATGACGGCTCAAAATCTGTAACCACAAAATGCTTGTGACGTTGCAAGCGTTAGTTGCAGCGCTTGAGTTAGTTCTTTTTTCCGGTTCTCCCCCCCCCCCCTCTTTCTCTCTTTCTCTCTCTCTTTCTGGTGTCATGGCGTTCTGCATTCGAATTTTTTGTAAGCCTCAGCGATAGATTTTAAGTTAATGCTTGGTAAGATTAATCACCCTTTTATATTCATTGCGAGATCGATATCGGTTACTGCTCATGTCATTAGGTAATTGTCTGGTGTGTAAATTCGATATTATATCCCAGAGCTCTGATTAGATGACTCGTTATTCTCTGTTGCCTGTGCCTATTATGTTTAAGCCTTTAGCGTCGTCAGATATATGCTAGAGTTTCTCGTATTCTAACCTAATAATGCGATACCGATATCCGAACCGTCATACGCACGCAATCACGTCTCTACTTTTGTAATTTGTACGTTCTAAACAATCATTTGAGTTTGTATTAAACCGCCTTATATATGCATATGAGTCAGAATCAATCAGAGTAACATTTATTTGCAAACTTAACGATTTTCTGCCAATTGTCCTTCGCCGTTAGTTAGCCATCGCCGACACCCAGACACGCTCGGCGCCACATTGGGCACAGCAGTCAACGTAGCCACATGCTTGTAGAGAACTACGTTCTCAATACCTCACTAGCGTGCGAGTGTAGAAAGCCTAGGGACTTTGTAGGTTGCGAATTGCCTACAAGCAGCGGCAGAGAAAAATAAGAAGTAGATAGATTATGGCGCTCATCCTGTACGGTCATATTCATTTGAACTCGAGTAAAATTCATCATTATTAGTTACAAGAAAAGTGTCGATCATTACATCTCATATTACATCATACGACAAGCGTGTGGCTTGTCTAGAGAATTTGACTCATCAATCGAGTCACTTATTCCCATGCTGCCATGTACTCCTGCCTCCTGACAAAGTGGATGTAAACTACTATAGCAAAGTCCACTTTTTTGAGGGTACATACATTCACTTTTCAAGGTTGCAGATGATATTTGGTTCATATAATCGTATTATATTCACAAATTATGGATCAGAAATATTCATCTTACATGCGTGCGATGTTTATTTTGCTTATGCCCATTTCCATCAATGTAGATTAACTTTAATTTCGGTTGAACTTACTCTTCGTCTTTTTCTAGTTCCAAAGATTAGAAAAAGAGGAAGAGTAAGTTGAACCGAGATTAAAGTTAATCTACATTGGTGAAAACATTAAAAATATTAACATTAAAGTTATATTACACTCTTTTTTTTACAAATGTGCTAATATTTACAACGCGGAATGAACTGGTGCGTTGTCAATTCGAGAGTGTTTTAATAAAAACAGCACGACTATACTTCCTCACCTACTCTACTCACCAGATTTGGCCCCTTTTGACTTTTTCCTTTTCCCAAAACTCAAAACACTCATGAAAGGAAAACGATTTGAAACAATTGAAGCCATAAAAAAAATTCGCTGAGGGAACGTTTAGATCTAAGAATACATCAATAGTAGTGAGCGCTTAACTGTCTTCTTCTTCTTTTGGATTGTAAGGGGTTCCGCACAATAAAAGGAACAGAGAACAGAGAATAAGAATTTCAACCTATCAGAAACTGTATGTATTCCACAATACATGATTTCTGATCTTGTATTCTCTGTTCTCTGTTCCATGTTCCTTTTATTGTGCGGAATCCCTAATGGCTCACGCCATAGAACCGACCAGTGTGAGAGAAAAGTGAGTGATAAATCTGAAACAGCCAGATGCGTGCGCCACCTGGAGAGAGGCAGGAGAGTTAAAGCCCCTCTCTCCAGATGGCACACTCACCTGGCTATTTTAGATTTATCACTCACTTTCCTCTCACACTCGGTTCTACGGCGTGAGCCATTACAATCCAGAAGAAGAAAATTGAGTGAATGCTTGCTACTATTAATGTATTCTTTTAGATCTAAATGTCTGATTGGATGATCTAAAAGAATATCAATAATAGCTCTAGTATTGATTGAAGTTACATGCTCTACGTCAATAATCCAATCAGATTAGAGCTCAAGTCGAAAAACGCTAATAATTGATCGATTTTATATGATTCCGCAAATGATATTAAATAATCCTTTAGAAACAAATTCGCGATCAAATTCCAATTAATTTAATTGATTAATCTAATGAAGCGATGCTATCATTTACAGCAAAACTTTTAATTGTATGATTCCTTATCCGTAATCTAATTTCTTTCCAACGCCAAAACATTAATAATACTTCTAGCTTTTACAAATATTGCAGAGATAATTTAATTAATAAGTTAGTTGCTAATTAAGTTTCATGCTTCAATGCTTATTCTAACATGTAGAGAATTTTAATCTCAATTTTATAATATATAATTATAACAAACGTGGTTTATAAATCAAAAATTAACAAAAAGATCATAAAACCACAGCACAAGTTATTCTTTGTGATATTTAATATATTATATAATTACGTTAATCAATAATTTAGACATTTTAATTTTATAACTTTTTTATCTTTAGATCTAAAAAATAGAAAAAAATGAAAATTAAACCAAGATTAAAATTAATTTGTACTAGTAAAAATGGACTGATTTATGTCCATTTTTATCAATGTATTATAGATTAACTTTAATCTCTCTCTCTTTCTCTCTTCTGTACAAGATGTTGCTTTATAAAATCAAAATAGTTAATAGATAAAATCAAAATAGTCAACAGTTTCGAGAATCAATATGTTGAAAATTGTTGCATATATTATGTATGTTACATATACTTTAGTCTGTTTTTTTATTTCTGCACTAGAATTCTCTTTCTCGCTTTCCAATATACCTATCTTCAAATTCTAACAGTGTAAGTTCAGTTACAAAGACTTGTATATATGCTTTGTAAAATTAAAATAAGTCGCAATCAAAAATTTATACATATAATTCATATAATGACATAATTGAAAAGAAAAGTCCATAAGAATACAAAAAACGTGCTTTTTAAAACTCATTGTAGATAATCTACAAAGCGTGTAAAATTCTCAAAACATAAAAAAAATTGTTACTATATTTTACAACGTATAATAATTGTTATATGATAAATACTTACGATTTAAATAATTAATGTTTTCGTATACATCTGTTATGTTTTTAATTTACAAGTTTAATTTTCAGTGTGTATATGTGTGTGTGTGTGTGTGTGTGTGTGTGTGTGTGTGTGTGCGCGCGCGCGCGCGCGCCACACACACACACACACACACACACAAAATTATACTACAAAATATTTTCATCAAAATGCATCTGCAATTGTGCACTTTAAATATTCTTAAAATAACGCATATTAATTTCATTTTGCATCGATAAATGATAACAGAATTTGTCGTAATTTTAAGCATGATTTTATATATATATATAAAACATGTTTATCGAGAATAGCAGTTCACTTAATGGTATTGATAATACAAGTATAAATAAAGGACATTACGTTTATTATATTCAGTTTATACGTTCAGTCATAAATATTATTTATATGATGTATAAATACAATAGACACACAATGGTCCATTCCTTCAAGGTCTATTTATATAATATTTACAGTATTTTTAAGAATTAGTTTTCGGAAATTCGAGATGATTTTGCATTAACATAAGATGCATTCAAATGCGCGAGCAAGAGGAATTAATGTTAATGCAATCACAAATCAGTAGTTATAAAATGTATATAAGCACCTACATGATTTACTCACTCAAATTTTCGAAAACTATTATTAACACTTTCAAATTTACGATTAATGACGACAATAGAGTATGTGTGATATCGCAATATTTTTAATAATTTTGTAAAAACACGATACAAAAGTTCTCACAAGGCAGATAACATTTTAATTTAATATTTGGCATTGATATGTGCACGGAAACTTATGAATATGCGATAAAGATTGTTTGCAAAGAATTTTATTGACAAATGTAAAAAATCTAAGAACTGATCAGCTTTCATTATCAATAAGAATGTAAAAGTATAAAAAAGAAAAAGAGAAAATGTACATATATTATTATAGCCTACACGAAAGGCAGGAGTTTAGAGAGGTAATCGATTTACAAAACTTCGATTTTGAATCAGGAAATCTGGTCTTTATTTCCAAAAATATGTCGCCCACATCTGGACTGTCCAAAACTGCCTGCAAATACAAATAAAAGAAAATTGTGAGAACTTTTTCGGCATATATACCGCAAAACATTCCCCGTGGGAGCACTCGAAAATTTGAAAATCTCACACTTGTAACACAGTTTGTCCATTCAGGGTTTTCATTGTGAAATTGGATAAAATTTGATAATAAAGACTTGTAATAACAAAGACCACATTTTCTTAAAAGGTCAAACACTTTATTTAATAATAAAGGTGTGTGCGCCTGGGATTTAGGATATACAAAATTCATATCATCTAAGCTTGAATATACGTCTCCTTCGGCAACGCTTGTGATTAAAGAACCCCTTCCAATACCCAACTAAACCTCTGCCTAGACAAACAAGTTGTAATCGCGGTGATAGAAGCATGAAATATGAACTATTAAACACAACAGATTTAATCATCCAATTAGAAATATCGTGGGGAAAAATAAGTGGGACAAAAAGTCTTAGAAAGCAAGACTTGAAGATTTTTATGATGGCCATTGGATTTGCGACAGAATAAGAATATGGACGCATTTTGGGTAATATAAAACTTGTTACGATAGTAGAAATAAAATATAATCAAATTGTGCCGAGCTGCGCTTTTCGTATTTTCCTAGTTCTATTTACCACTTTGTGGTATATTTTTAGTCGTGGTAATATATCGCTATATTATTGTTAAAAATTAAAATTAAAATATTGATGAATACCAATGATAGCAATCAATACCAATGATAGTAATATAATATTTATAGTAATATTAATAGCGGTAACGATAAGAATAAGAGTAGTAGCAGCAGCGACGGCAACAATATCGGTAAGCGACAACAGTAGTGATAATTACACTAATAGTAATAATAGTCGTACTATATATACTATCTCCTGTAGCGCAACAGATAACTATTTTCGTAACCTACTATTATAAATCGAAACGAATATGAAAACGTTGGAATATTTTGGTTTAGATCGCGTTTACATAAGCGATATAGTTCACCAACTCACTCAATATATATACTCACACACCATGAGAGATCGATCAGCTGAGAGCTTCTGTCACTTACTTTTTATTATTTTTTTAGTATAATGGATTATAGCCAATAGTCGGACTTAGATCAGATCAGCGACATTCATTGGCATTTCATCGATGTGAGTGTTATAGAATTGCTCGATATCTTTCAGGGTTCGTTTATCTTCTTCTGTCACAAAGTTAATAGCCACACCTTTACGGCCAAAACGACCACCACGACCGATTCTGTAAATAGTTAAGTAATAACAAAGATATGAATATCTACATAAATTTTTTAATATAAATAATTTTTTAATATACATACATAAAAAAAACTAAACGCAAATTATACATGAACATGTTAATGATATCACTAAATTCTAAAATTTTAATAGATATAAAACATGAAGTATGTCTATCTTCTTTCAACATAAAAATTATACTATTATTCTAAAAAATATATCTATGACTTTAAGTTAAAGAAAAGAAATGTCAAAATATAATATTCCAAAAGATCATCATTATTATGAAAATTGTTTGAAATTAAAGCTTATAAAGTAGAATTTATATTATATATAAAATTTATATTATATATATTTTTGTTTTTTAACATAAGTTTTTGCTCTTCTTTTTTTTGCTATTAGAAATTTCTGCTTTGTTCAAATGAATTAAAAATATATACTTCGTTTTTAAAATTGATTACAAAGTATCATATAATAACTTACCGATGAATATAGTTTTCTCGATTGGAAGGTAAATCATAATTAATAACAAGTGACACTTGCTGCACATCTATACCGCGTGCCAGAAGATCAGTAGTAATCAAAACTCTTGAAGATCCAGTTCGAAATTGACGCATAATAAGATCGCGTTCTTTCTGTTCCATATCACCATGCATAGCGGAAACAGTAAAGTCACGTTTATGCATACTTTCTGTTAGCCAATCGACTTTACGCCGCGTATTGCAAAAAATAACAGCTTGGGTAATGCTTAATGTATCGTATAAATCACAAAGCGTTTCCAATTTCCAATCTTCACGTTCAACGTAAACGAAAAATTGTTTAATACCCTCTAATGTTAACTCTTCTTTCTTAACCAAAATACGAATGGGATTCCGCATAAAACATTTGGATACATCCAACACGTCAGACGGCATTGTCGCAGATAATAATATAACCTGGAAAAGATAATTATAAAGCATTAGAAATATAAAGGCTGAAATTGTATGCAAGAAACCATGTTTCGATACAATGTGATGATCAATATTATATGTCGATGAAAGAAATAAACTGCATTTACTGAGATGTTATACTATACATGTATGTGCAATATAATAGCATCATGCTGTAATAGGAATTGTAAATTGTTGTTGCTATTACAAAGATATTAAGAGTGACTAATTGATTTTTAGGACATTATGATTATTATTAGGAGTGCTATGCCATAATAATTGTTTGCATTTAGGCCGCTATTATTTCCAAAAGATAACACATTTCATGATACAGAGCATATGTCAATCCAGTGTACATCTGTCAAAAAATGACAGACACTATTACGACGCACCTGTATTTTATAATATATTTGTTAACTTGACTATTATAAGATATACTGCAACTTTTTCGTCTTGTATGATTTGTGGACTTGTCCAAAAAAGATACTTTCTAACAATTAAAATAAAATTATCTATTAGATAATTGTAATAAAAAATCTATATTCCTCAAAAATATCTTTTATATTTACCTGCACTTCGTTAGGTAATAATTTGAATACATCGTGGATTTGATCCTTAAATCCTCGAGAAAGCATTTCATCGGCTTCATCCAGCACGAACAGTTTGATGCTACTTGCTCGAAGTGCTCGTCGGCTGATCATATCGTAAACTCTACCGGGCGTACCGACAACCACGTGAACACCCTGATCCAGTTTTCGCATATCTTCACGAACGTTGGTGCCACCAATGCATGCATGACATTCCGCGTGCATGAAATCGCCTAGAGCGATAACGACTTTCTGAATCTAAGTAAAAATACATAACATTATTAGAATTCTACATCTTTTCTATTAAATATAACTTTTTATTAAAATAAATATTTATAATGATCTCTACTTACTTGCTGAGCTAATTCACGGGTTGGTGCAAGGATCAAGGCCTGGCATTCTTTAATACTAGTGTCGATTTGTTGAAGAATCGATATGGAGAACGTAGCAGTTTTTCCAGTCCCTGATAGTTAGAAACATTGATTGATACAATAAATACTTTACATATTATATTTACAAGATAATATTATTATCAATAACTGATCTAGATCAAAATTTCTTACCAGATTGGGCCTGAGCAATAACATCGAGCCCCCGTATACATGGTAGGATGGCACGTTGTTGAATTGCAGATGGTTTTTCAAAACCATAAGCGTAAATACCACGTAATAGTTCTTCTTTCAAGTTCATTTCGTCAAAGTTCTCCACAACCTGTTTAAATTAAATATAATATCAGTAAAATATATCACTTTAATATTTTATTTTATTACCCACATAATGTACTATTTACCAAATTTATCAATATTATACATTATACATATAATATGTAAGTATATTACATATGTATAAAATACATCTATACACACACACACACGCACGCACGCACGCACGCACGCACGCACGCACACACACACAGAACAATAAAAATGATTAAATTTAATACTTTTAACTCTCCTCCGTAATCTGAGTCTTTTTTACACTTTCCTCATTTTTACTAAAATTTCAATTTTTTTTATTAAATAAAGGTTTTGATATTAAATTATATGATAATATAAAAGAGATATTAAAAAGTAACATTAAATTTTTCCATATTCTTTGAAAACCTAGTAAAAAACCTTGAGCTACACAAAAAAAAATCCAGATTTTAGTGACGGAGAGAGTAAACATATGATTGCAGATTGAGGATTAATATTGGGTCATCTAAAAAGTATCCGCGGTTTTTTGTCACTAGATGTGTGTTGATGGTCATATATCTAGTGACAAAGTACCGCGGATACTTTTTAGATGACCCAATATATTACAATATATAAGGATTAAAATATTTTTAGTTAAATATCAATTTTAAAATATTTCAAGTTAAATATCAGTATTAAATTTTTTAAGAAAACAAAAATGTACATATGTAATTAGAAAAGTTTTAATAATATAATTAATTTGAAATAAAAAAATCACAATAAAATAACATAATTATTTTTAACAGTTTTTTACAAAAGAAATAATAAATGATTGCTTCTCTTATCTACAGTTTTTCTTAATCAATTCAAATTATTTGCAAGCTATTCACAGAGGACAACACTAGATATTCTTAATTTAAAATAGATTAATTATTCAAAATCTAGATTACATCTTTAATATTTTGATTTTCTGTATACACACATAAGATGTTCTTTTACTTGAAAATAAATAACCACATGCTTGGATATCAAGAGATTATTTTAAAAATAATCTAATAATTTTATATTATGTTACATAAAATCATAATATTCTTGAAAGTATTTTTTCTGTAATTATAGGCGTGGGTATAGTAGGTAAATTAATAAAGACAATTAAATTAGCCTAGACAATTTTTATAAATACTGAGAAGTGTGTGTGTGTGTGTGTGTGTGTTCATCAGCTATGTTAATATTCTTAATAATTGACAAGAGTGCATAAATACGTACATTATATATGTGCTACTTTAAATACCTGTACATTTAAAGTACAGAAATTGTAATATATACCGATAATGTACTAATTTGTACTAATGTAGAATATCAATCAAAGTATAAACAACATGTTGCATCTTCCAATAGTAAAAGAAAACAAAATCTTATCATATTCAGAGAATATGCAATAGTCACTTACAACGTCCCAGTTGGATTCGATGACGCCATCGGGATCCATTCCAGGAGGTCCATCGTATGTGGGTTGTTCACTTTCACTAGGACCATTTTTTGAATCCCCTGGCCATTGATCATCATTTCTGAAATGATATTAAATAGATATTAGAACAAGTAATAAGAGCATATTATATAAGATTAACAATATTAAATGTTAAATCATGAGTCACATATTTTTATAAGATAACTAGTAAGTTTTTTACATTATAAATAAATAAATTGTAAGATATACTTAATGTATATTTACAAAATATAAGATTTTAATTTTATGTTATTGCAATATACATTAATTTCTGATATAGAGAATACATTTTCTATAAAGGAGAGTCCAAATTTAAAGGGATTAAATTTCTATAATGCAAAATTTCTATACTTCATAAAAGAAACATAAATAAAATCGTGTATTATATTTTTTTATGTCCGTAATAAATAATCGAACTTTATATAAGAAATTTATAAAGATCTTAATAAAGGTACTGGTAGACGCATCAGCATTTAAAACTCATCCAGAATCGATAATATCGGTCACGGCGATCAAGCGATGACAAATCACTTTAAATCCACGTGACCTTGAAAGTCGAACTTTTAATTCGATCCTGTGAAATACGTACATCGTTTGTCGAGAACTGTATGATTCAATGGCCATTTTTACCGTGCGTTTTGCACGGTACAAAAAAATCGACGGAATCGAGCCCGCGTGGAGGCGGCACGAGGATCGTGCACGAGGATCGCTCGTCGCGCTATAATCGCTCTGACAGTGACTCACGCGGAAGCGTGCTCCAGACGCGAGACATGTCGGCTGACGCCGAGGCCAAGGGAGCGTGTGACGATGACTATGCGTCCAGCAATGCGCAAGAGAGAAGTCTCGGGTCAGCGCGATTGATTTTTTTTTTTTTTGTATGTTGTGTCCCCCGACACAGAAACCGCGCGAAAAAGCGATATTTCCATTACGTAATTGTACGCGGCCGGATCGGAGAAAACGTGATCGCTTGTCGAGCTCGCACACACGGAGCGGACGAGAAAGAGAGCGCTTGCTTCACCCACGCTAACGGCGTCGGGGCGCATGCATGCCGTCGAGTCGTCGTGCTCGCTCCTATCATGCCATGCGGTCCTCCGCCGCGGTATCGCGACGAGGAGGTTAAGCGGCGGATCGACATGGACGGCGCGGATCGTGGCTGTTAGTCGCGGCGAGGACAATGTGACAAAAACGAATGCACGCCATGTTGTCAGTCTCGTGTCCCCCGTGCATCCGTCCGATTGCGGTACACTGTTCTTCATGGACGTATTTTAACCCATATACGCGCGAATTTCGCGACGCGCGCGATCCACAACGGCGTCGGCATCACGGTGATCACGGCGCGCCGCCAGAACGCGAGCGCGGTACGCCGTTACGCTGAAAAATCGTTCAACTTACCTTCGTTCTGCAGTATGCGACATGTTCAACTCGCGAGAGTTCGACAGAAAGGAAGAACTTGAGTGGCGTCACGAGGAGTATTCTAGAGACTACCACGCTATGGCGCTGCGCACGGTGTACGGAAAGCACCGGTGCGATGATTTTTCGGTAAACGTTTAGCTTCGTATCGACGCCGAAATTAACACGTCGGTTGACTCGGTTGATGATCACGGTAATGAATCGTGACAATCAAATCAGAGTTTTTCTCGCAAATGTAAATGATTTTAAAGTTATTCCACTTGCCGATAGTTATCGCGCATGACGGAAATGACATTGCTATTCTGGCGCTTTATAGCGCCCCGAAATCGTCGTGGTGGGATCTTATCGTGGGAAATATGAATGATTGAAACAACACATAAAATTATAATTAAATAATGTGTTAATGTAAGATTATATTGTAATCATAATTAGTCATTAAAAAATGACTTTATTATTTTGGAATTAATACATGTAAAAGTTTCTATAACGATACAAACGTTTATCTTGTACAATACATACAAACTTAGATATTACGATCTTCATTCAGCTGCCCTTAATTAATTTAGGTTTCAAATACACATTTTAATTTCAGAGTATTATGTTCTAAAACTATGAAATACTTATTTAAATATTAGACCATTAGAGTTTCAATGTGCCTAATTTGGAAACAATTTTTTTTTATAAAGAAAATATTTAAAACATTTAATTGAACTTCACAAACTAAAACTGTACATAAAAAAATTAAAACAAAAAACATATAACATATAAGCTTGAATAGTCATCGAAAAATATAATTTAGTAATCGAAAAATATAATTTCATTACTAGGTTTGTTTTCATAGAATTTTTTACTATTCGAAAAAATTAACGAAACACATCATAGCTTCTATATAGAAAGTACTCATGGAAGCCTTAAAAGTATTATTCAGAAACTATAAATATAATTGACATTTTTATTAAAACAAAATCGATTCTGTAAATGGATCAATAATTTGTAGGAAAAAAAAGGATTCTTGTTAATCTTGAAATATTCGTATATGCGTACATTTACAAAACTTATACGTACATTATATAGAATTTTTGTATCTATACATGCATAAATTAAAATAATCTATTATAGGAAAAATATACTAAGAAAATGAGTAATAAAATTATATTTTTTAATCAGTGCACATCTTATATTTTAAGTAAATTATTTGTTACTTCTATTGAAATGCATAATTTCCTTATCTGTAATTTATATTGAATTCCTTTCCTTTGTCTGTAATTTATATTGAATTTTTGATCAATTCATAGCTTCATGTGAATTTGTATTTAAAGTTTGTATTATGATTTGTGAGACAACAATTTCACAAAGTTGTATGTATTTATGTCTGCAGGTATTTCTAGATAATCGGTTTAATTATATAAAAGCACAACCAAGAATTAAAAGCAATATCGCAATTGGAAAAATCATGTACGCGCCCATTCGTGGCTGACAAATAGAAATTAATATGCCAGCGTCATCTATTTCATTATGCTCTATACCGTCCTTAGTTGGTATTTCAACAATTACCCTATCCGCTGACAGCGGGTTTACACGAAATGAGCATTCAGTTTGATTAATACATGACTTAGTCACATTTTCATATTGAAAAGTCGGTTTATATATATCAAAAATCGCATAAATATCATTGGACACAATGTCGTTATCACTATAAAAAATATAATAATAATAACCATCCTGTTCTACATGGTGATTTGCCTGTATGTGTTTACTATTAAGCAAATAGGAAATGTTAGTACATTGATCTGAAGGTTGGAATTCATGAGCTAACAATATTTCACCATTGTAACAATTTAATAAATCAGTTTCAAAACTGGAAATAGACGACTCTTCGTTGGAATCAGATGTATAGTTTTTGTTAGCATTTCCACCATGCTTAATACCTTGATCTAATAAGGATAATGGCTTTATGAGTTCTCTATTTCTTTTAAATCTTTTGGTATCTATTTCATCTCTCTCTTTTATTTCTTGTTCCTTTCTGTCATTAATTATATCTGAATTCAATATTTCTTGTAATTTTTGTATTCGCATTTTTTTATTGTAATTATAAACTTCTTTTCTTCTTTGCTTTATTCTTTTATTTTTATTTATATTCAACATACGACGTTTAATACGTCTTCCTTTCGTGTTATTATTCATATTTTCTTGCTGATCACCTACATATTTATCAAAATAAGACGTTGTAGTATGATACAATGTCTCTAAATGTTCTAAACTCTTCATCAATTTTTCATTTGTAATATATGCCCGTGTGCCTAGATTTTCTAGATTTGTTTCGGAAATTCTTTCATTTTTAGAACTTGTATTTACAACTGATTTATCATTGATATTGTGTGTAGATTTAGTAAGTTCAATTGTAGTTGTTTCTTTAGAATCAATTTCTTGTGCATTTGATTCATATATTATTTTAACTTGTTTGTTCGCATCTGGAAAGAAAATTTCTTGCGATTGCTTATTAATATTGTGTTCCAGCAGGCCACAACTACGTAGATTTTTCTCTCCTTTCACTACCAATATAGAAGCTCCTTCGAATCTGAAAATATTTTTATTTCTTTTATATATATGGTATCCCATATATAAATACATTCAAAGATTTGTATTAATAGATTATATTAATAGATGTCTCTAATCATAATAAAAAAAATATTTCGTTCAATTTTCTTTACCTTGAACACACAGAAAGCGTTACAGTTGCACTTTTTAATAAATAAAATCCCCAGTATTCCAATGTATCATCTGGTAAATTCATGCTCTTTTTAAGTCTTATGTGTTTTCGTTTTGATGCTATTTCTGGTCGATGAGTCATTTGGAAAGCATTAAAAGTGCCATTCATTTTTAAAGTATGTTCCTATTAAAACAAGGCATTCTTTAAATTAATTTACATTTTGTTTATAAAATATGACAACAAAATTAAGACCAATTGACCAGATTAAGAAAAGATTAAATGCTAGATCAAAAGGATATACATCTTCTTTAATAACAATTGTAAATATTGATTCATACTTTCTTATTATACTGGGTCATCTAAAAAGTATCCGCGTCACACTTTGTCACTAGATATATGACCATCAACACACATCTAGTAACAAAAAACCGCGGATACTTTTTAGATGACCCAATATATAATATATAGATATTTAATAAAATTTGAGATTAATTTCATCTATATTAATATTTAAGTAATGATATATATGCACAATTTTAAAGAAATGAAAACGTTAAATATTAGGTATTTACTTTTCTTTTCTTACCGAACAAAATATTGTTGAAATCCCATCATTGATTTCTATAATATCGGATTCTGTTACAGCATATGCAACATCAGCATAAAAAATATGTCGTAGACACAAAGGAATTATTATAAGTAGGAATGGCAAAACAGCTGTCAACATGCATAAAATTATCAATCTTCTTACAACATCCATTTCTGCTATGCCTATTAAACAAAATTGACAATATTATCATTAATGTTACTTGAAATATTAACAAATGAGCTGAATTATATATATATATATATATATATATATATTATATATATATATATATGTATATATATTATATATATATATATATATATGTATATATATTATACATTGTCTTTTTGAAATTGATGATATTCTATAGATTATATATATTTAGCTATTTCTCAAAATATAAAATCTTAAAAAAGTTAATATTAAAATTATATAATAAATAAAACAAGAAATATATTTATATCTAAATATTTTATATATATACTTGTTATATAATTATTTTTAAATATTTTTCTGTTTCTGATTAAAATCATAAATTTGATAGTATTAAAAAAATGATATAAAAGCACTTGAAAGCATATTGATACATATTATATTAGGTGTTGGAATTAATTCGTAGCGTTTTACAAGTGATGGGAAGTACTTTCATTAATGTATTTTTTAATGCTCATGTGAAATAAATAACATTCTTTCATTAAAAAACGCTACGAATTAATTCCAACACCTAATATAAATTTAGAAATATATATATATAAATTCTATGAATAGCATTAAAATTATTACTATATTATTATACTCATAAAATACAGCATAAAAATAAATAAAATGATTTTAAAAAAATCACTTTCCAACACTCCAAATTATTATTAAGATTATAAATAAAAACTTGTTCGTTTTAGAGGTTATGTTTTCTAATTTATTTAATAAAAAATATAAGCTTTGTTCACATATATAAACATCAATAATTATAATACTCTTATCTTAGTATATACATCATTCATAAGTTGTAAGTGTGCAATTACAAGTTAAAAATGGTACAGGCCTTTTTTATATCATCCAATCCTCTTTTCAGAAAAAATAATTATCCGTAGCCACCGTTTCATTATTTAGAGAATTTCGATATTCTGGGATTGATTTATTTTTTATCAAATACTAATTAAATTTATTTAACAAAAGAGGTTAGGCGTTAATAAAACCTGCAGATAGAAACTGAATTCTATTGACAGTCTGATAAGGAAAATACATGATTAGGATTCGACCAATGTCGTAGCTGATTCGCCTGTTATACTGATACACGAATGACATTTTTTTAATGCGTAGATAATTACAATACATGTAGAAGCTAATATATCGAATCGATGCTTTTAATTGGACATTTCTTCTAATCAACTCAGAGTCAATGTCCTTCACGAAAAAGGAATCGAGGAAAGATAATTATTCCGATTAAGATTGAATATTTCTTTTTGTAATTACATTATGTAAATTAAAATTCCATTAAAATAAAATTTACCTCTCTTCTTCTACTCTTCGTTCTTTTCTAGATTTTATTATTGAAAACGCTATATATCAACCTTAATATTTTTTTTTACATGCAAATTCGATATGCATAAACTTGTGAATACAATAATTTAGCTCTATAACTTCTTATCCTCTAATATAAGAAATTATATAATAATATTTCAATATTCGTAATTGTTTTATGAACACATAGCTTTTCTCGAAAATTTTCTTAGCATTTCCTGATTCTATCTTTTATAAATATTTGCCCTTCTACACTTTCTCTTTCCTTTCTCCTTGTCACGAGAGGATTTTCTAGTTTACATTGAAATCTCTTAAAAGAACCAGTAGTGTTTAAACCAATAGTTTCTATTACTAATAATTAAATTTACGAAGCTCAACCAAGTTGAATGATAGAAGATTTGTAATAATTTTAAATCTCAAGCTGAACTTGTAAAATATTCTTACAGATATTTATGAACACTCAAATCATTAAATGATAAAATGTTCATTAATGTAAAATAAAATTACATAAAATAGAGATTAATATATTCTCTAATTTTTTGGGTCTATTTAAATTATATTTTTTAAAAATACTTAAGATACACATTATAATACGTAAAACATTGAACAAAACAAAAACAAAATAAAGAGTACTATTGAAAATATTACTATATTTATATGTACATATACTTCTCTCTCCCTCTCCCTCTCCCTCTCTCTCTCTCTCTCTCTCTCTCTCTCTCTCTCTTTCTGTGCGTGCGTGCGCGCGCGCGCGCGCGCGTGTGTGTGTGTGTGTGTGCGTGCGCGCGTGCATAATAGATTTTTCTCTAACTTACTTTTTTTTTTAAATAAAAAGAGATCATTGCTACAATTATATAGCACATATCCCTGTATTTAAAAAGTAATGCTACCTATTGATTTATAATAATTGTCTTTGGTAGTAGTATGAAGTTCAGATATGTCAATCTGATTTAATATTGTTTTTCCAAACAGTGTATTCTTATATACCTAAAATATGAAATAAGTAATTATTTTTTCTTATTACCAATTTTATAACGAATTATAGATCGAATTATAAATCCCATTTATAAATTCTATTACTTTTAATATTTCATTTGCGTCATATCTTTCCTTAAATCTTGCTGAATAATCATCTTTAAATGTTGTATTCATTAGAGTGGCATGCAATTTTATTTTTTCGTATTCTTTCTCCATTAAACCTAAAATTAAAAATTATACAATGAGATATTACAATTAATATTAATAAAAATATATATTTTAGAAAATTATATAATCAAGGAAGTTAACATAATTACTGTTTTGATTAAAATTGCATAAAATATATCTCAAAGATATATAATTCAATTCTACAATATATAAGATACATAATATATTATTTACCTATGTCAATAAAGTATTCAGCAACTTTATCAACGAGTTCTTGCAATTTTTCGTTAGATGCAATTTGTGCAAATAAAACTTTAACATTAGTAGGATCATCATTCATACATGCAACTCCTTGTAACTGTATATTTATTGACCCCGTTTCTTCAAGAACAGGACTGTAGAGTAGAATATATAATTATTTAAACATCTTTTGAAATAATTACAATCTATCATATTTATGATACTGTAATATGTAATTAGATTATATAATGTTAATTCAATTAATATCATATAATTTAATTTTGCAAGATTAATTATACATAATATGCTATTATTATATAAAGTTAGATATCTTACTCTATAATATTTTCTTTACAATTTGTGAGAGCATCAATAGCATACTTTTTCTCATTATCATCAAATAATTTAAGCATGCCAATAGTAAGGTGTAACTTAGATGGATTTTGAAAAAGTGATTCATCAATATTGTGTGTAGTTTTGTTATACTTCTCCAATATATCATTCTTGAAAGAAATATATTTATCAATTATCTCTTTTTTATTTAATGGGATTGACAAAAAGTGTGTATAATGTATCTTTTTCTTTGAGGCTTCTATTAGTAAATCAATTCTATGTCTTGCAGATATTATAGCTTTACGTTCCCGTGCAGTAATAACTACAAATAAATATGTAATTAACTAAATTCATATTTTTCTTATATTAACTGCATTTTGTAAAGTATATGATACATAATCATTTTATACTTGTTGTTCATTGAATAAACAAGAATAAAATTATACTTCAAGCACATCATATGCTTTACAGAATTAAAGGAATGTCATTTTTACCAATGTTTCCATCTTTTCCTTTTTTTGGTATATCAATAGTTGTTCTTGTGTCATGTTCTAATTTCTTGCGTGTTAAACCTTTTGTACCAATTATGTGTGAGTAAAAAATTCTAAAACATAATAAAATGGTAAAATATAATTATGACCATGTTAAACAATCCTTATATATTATTAAATTTTGACTAATATTATAATTATGATAAAATAATATTTAAAATGATTCTTACTTGGGTACACAAAAAGTATGCTTAAACAATGTATCATGAGGAATTATTTCTATATCAGTTTCAGATTCCTCATTTGAACAAATTGATTCTTTATCCTCCATATATGGAGCTGATGTATGAATGTTTTTCCAGGCAGTATTTTCGTAAAATCTATAGCAGCGTCCATTAACCCAAATTAATTCTGGTTCTAACACATCCATTATATAAAATGCAATATGTTTTATATAAAGACCCCTAAAATTTGTTAAATTACTGATGCATTAATTTTTATAGATATATATTTATATATAATACAAATAAATATTATATATATATATATATATATATATATATATATATAATAAATCATACATAAATCCTCAGAATTAACTAAAATAATATTTTTATATTATTTTATCACTTAAAAATCAGAATATAAAAAATTTTACAAAATGCTCCTCTAATATAGATATCGTTGCAGAAACCATATTATTTATATTCATATTATTTATATGAAACATTAATATTTAATAATTTAAATATTATACAGGTGTGAAATACAATATAATTTGAATAATTTATAAAATTAAAGATTAAAGTATATTCATTATGCACATATTTATATATGGTATAAATTACACATCGCAATGTTCAAATTTTATTACATACAACTTAACACATAAATTAAATTAAATAACATAATATAATCATGTTGCACATTAATCAAAGATGCATTAAATAAAGATGTAATTTTATTATATTTTAATCTTGCGTTTAAATTACTTGTTTGGAGCATGCTCCTTTAGATTGCTTTAGGTTAGAAGTTGGCACTATTGTCTAACAATACGTCACACGATAAATAAATAATTATCACACTGTTATTAAGACATATTTTTACATAATGTACCTTTTCAACACATTTAACATTAGATATATTATTGACACAAATATAATAAAATTGCTCCTTTTTTGAAGTATATTGGTTATTGACCAATCGTGAGGCACGGTCTTCTGTGAGATAATAAAGTGAGACTGGTGACTGGTGAGAGGAATACGAGATAGCAATGAAGACCTATCCAACGGATTTAAGTAATCGCACAAAGAAATTGGCTAATTATGTCAAGTTAAAATAAGAATAAGCCATATTTGAAAAATTCTTTCTACCACTATTTTCAAAATGTTAATACAAGTCATTGCAAATTTTTATATTACAATATATTTACATTTAATTTTTTTTTAAATCAAGATACTATTTTGATTTTTAAGAGAAAAAAATTTAATTGAAATATCCTCTTAATTCTCTTGTAAATGTTTAAATTAATTAAGATTACCTTCGGAAATAATTAGGAAAAAAACCATACTATTTATTACATTTATATAGACTCAATTTACGTCAAAATTATATCATATTTGGTGTTATGAAACTGGCCAATCATAGCTATTCCTCTAAAGAATAGAATGAATGTGATTGGGTAATTTTATAACATCGATGTTGTAACTTCTTCATAAATCGAGCCGTGTAAATTTATTTTTCGTCTTTTTCTAATTCTAAAGATCAGAAAAAGACAAAGAGTAAATTGAACCGAGATTAAAGTTAATCTACGTTGATGGAAATATGACTACGTTTACACGGTTCGATTTATGCCGAAGTTGTAATATCGATGTTATAAAATTATAGTTGTAAATTATGTAGAAATTTTATAATTTAAATAATACATTATATAATACGCTATAATAAGAAACTAAAAATAAAATGAATATTTTTATTTATTGCTTTAATAACTGGGTGCAAACGTATGCAATATAATTGTTTCACAGTCAAAAATTATGATTCTTTACTTAAAGAATACATTCATTATTTATATATGTAAATTGGAAACAATAAAATTGCTTTTAGATGATTACATGGAATTATGTTAACATCAATTAATTATGTCAACATCAATTGATGTTAACATTAATTATATACAATTTATATATATAGACAGAACTATTGAAAAAATACAGAGCGCTATTCTCACAAAAACAATTGTTATCAGTAAATGTAGAGTTCTTTTTTATTAAACATTCTACATTGCTTCCGTTTCGAAAATCACACATCACATTTTTGTAACGTATAAAGACAAAATGTCGGTAGTACAAAATTAAATTTATAAATGCAAAATTTATATTTTTATCTTTTGTTCTTTCAGTTTTTATAAATATCAGACAGTCATGAGTCAGCAAGCACAACAGCAACCCAATGAAGCAGTTAAAAATTCATTTATAATCTTAAGTAGTCATTTATAATTATTTACAGAAGTTGCATAACGTATATAAATAAATATTTTTATTCGAGTATTAATTTTAAGACACTGATACCGAAAGGTAGGTTCAAATCTTACACAACTATCAGAGTATATAGTTTACACTGTGTGTGTATATTGGCATATAAGTTACAATATTTATAAAAGATATACATGCATAGTTAGCATGTATAAATGAACATACGTCAAATTTACACATAAAATATGGGAAATTAAAAATTTGCTAAAATTTATTAACTGCTAAATCATGAAAAAACGTTTATCACGCATATACAAACTTGTCTATTTTACAATAATACAATTACAAAGGTATATCTACATACGAGCCTAAATATATTTATCTAAATATATTTCGCAGTAGTCGAAGTGCTCGTAATAAATAACAATTTTTCATTTTATAAATTACAGCTAATCCTCGTCTGTACCTTTCTGATACACTGCCCCGAACTTGCTCATGTACTTACGTACAAAATCTCTTGCTTTATGTTTAACATTTTCATTACATTGTAATTCGTCCACGCTTTTACAATGTTTTAATTCTTTTGCAAGTACAAAATGTGTTAACTGTAATAAAATGTGTAATTATAAAGATCACTTTTGTATGATAAATCTGTCATGCTTAAATACTCAACATACCTTTCTAGCTAGATGCTTGAAATCTTCAGTATTAGTTATTCTACCTTGTTTGCAATCATTTTTTCTATATGGATTTAAGAAGTGAACCATCACATTAGCCATGTTTATTCTAAATGTATCTTTAATTTTCCTTTCTGACATAGGAGACATCTCAGCTGATGTTGATTGCAATTTGTTCATTCCATGTCGCGAGTAAGACTTCGATTTATTACTTCGTCTATGTTTTCTTAATTTCTCAACATGATCTTTTAGTTTTGTCCTTTCTTTCTGTCGTCGTAATTTATCTTTCATTTCCTTATACGTCTTATGATCAAGACGATCATCTTCCCTACGTGGCTACAAATAAATACAAATGGATTTATTAAATTGACAATATAACAGTTTTAAAGTTATATTAGTTGATAAAGGAGGGTACAATATTTTTCACATTGAAATAAAATTAATAAATATTCCGTTAACAATATACATAAGGATTTTTTTTTATTTCAATGTACTAATTTTTCTTTGAATGTAGCATCATTATTATAATAGCTTTCAGTTGCCATGAAGAAAAATACAAATAGAAAATATAGAAATAAAACAATCCCTGAACGGTTGCGAAAAAATGGAATTATATCTTCCTTTAATATTGTAAATAATGGAACAAGTTCTTTTTTTTTAAATTGAATATTTTATAAAAATTGTAAAGAGTACATTTTAAATAATGTCCTTAATGTGCACTGAGTCATTCGTGTCCTGCGTATTTCTTTTAAATATTAAAAGCACTTGGCTAAACAATATTCGTTATTCTTTTTCTAAAAAAAAAGGCTGATGTCTAAGAAACAAGTTTTGTGTGACAAGGTGCGTTATCAATTTCCTTTCGTGCGTATCCTTCGACAAACACCTCGGAAGTTCAACTTGGGCCACAAATGACCCAATTGTGTATAGAGTACTTTTTCTGTAGTATTTGAGAAATGTTTATTTCTTTATGTTTAATTAATTCCCATTTAGATTGTAAGGATTTAATTATTTAAAAATTAAAATTTCAATAATTTTATGTTAAAATATCGAACTATCATTACTATATTTGTATTGAATGCTATAAATAATATTAAAAAATGTTTCTTCTAATTAGTTGTAAAGCCTAACAATGTGTAGATTATCTTTATTTTTCCTATCTCGAAGTTTATCTCATACCTTTTCCTTCTTTTTAACTGCTTTATCGCGTATCTTTTCACATGTCTCTTTCGAAGACTTTTATCTCGAGCGACAAAAAATGAAAAAACTGAATAAGAGGCAAAAAGGCAAGAAGTGGTAAAAAGCAAAAAACAAAAAACAAAGAGCATATTGTGTATTAGGCTTAAATTTTTGTAAGGCAATATTAATGATAAAATGTTTCGTTTAAAATATAATATGTACTAAAAATGTAATATATATTCACAAAATATAATTCAATTTATACCCATTCATATATGTTAAAAAAAAACGTCATTTTCAGATTACGGAATAATCTAACTTTTTGAACAGTCGACAACCTTAACTTTTTTTCTCTTTTATAATTTGAAATGTTAACTTTAAGGTATATAACATATTTTTCTTTAATCACTTAATGTTTTACAGTTTTGAATTTATAACAAAGCGCATTTTTCATTTTGTAAATTGCAATTAGTTATAACATTTATACATAATTCTTTTACAATTTTATTAATACGTAAATACTTTATAAATACTTTCTAAGATATCAAATTATGTATAAAAATCACTTAATAATTTCTGTATACTTGTAAAAGTGATGAAAATTAATCCAAAACTCATCACGTATAATGAATCGGAAAATCATTATATGTATTAAGGATTAATGTTGATATAAATATTAGGTATAGTAAAAAGAAATCCATTATTTTTACTACACCTAATATAAGAACTAAAGATAAATACAAGAATTAAATTATACTTACACTAATAATTCTTTCTTGGACCAATCCATCTCTTCTCTTCTTAGATTCGGGAAACGGCAGTGAACTTCCAGTCAAATTATGGCCACTTAATTTTTTAGATACATTTGGTCTAGATGTGCTCAAAGGACTGTCTGTTAGAACGCTACTTGCCTCCATATCATCGTTTCTTTGATCTTCAGTATGATCATCATCAATATCTTCATCATCCTCATTTGATGAACTGGATTCATCACTAGATTCCGAGGTAGACGACGAATCTGGTTGTACTCCAATATGATCGGGTGGTGGAGGTAACCATTGCGATATTCTTTCCTTCACGTGATAATAGTATGTTCTACCTCTGTTATCCGTCGCACTCTTCCATTTCGGTGGCAAATCTATTGCCGGAACTTCAGGTTGTGGTCGACTCGTGACATTTTCCGTGGACGTAAGATTAGGGAATTGTTGACCTGCGGGATTTTTGATATGGTTATGAAGAAGCGTTTTAATTGATGTAGAAGAAATGCCATAAAGAACAGACACTAAACTGTTTGAAAGAGGTAGTTGCCCTTCAGTATATGGTTGCGGATGCGATATCAAAGAGTAGGAAGATGTTTGACTGAACACAGGCGTTTGACTTAATGAGTAAGCTACTGGTGGTGGTACACCAGGTGGAATACCAGTCGAAATTCCGGATGGCATATCGTTTGTCATTGATGATGATAATACATGAGGACTTTGACCTATTATACCAGTAGATGGAGCATTTCCTACATATACAGGAGTACATTGTTGTGTCACTTCTCCACCATCTATAAAAAGAATATTACACTTCCTGTATTAGATATTTAAATTATATAGATACTTGACTATAAAAATTATTAATATTTTTGCACACAAAATACATTAACAAATATGACCTTGAGTGGAATAATGTTGCCATTGACCTAGAGTTGGATTATAAAAAACAGGATAACCAGTTTGTGGGTCAACCATGGCAGTAGTATGGGGATCTATACCCAATGCTAAACATCTATTCTCATGTTCTTGCCACGATTCTTGTTGTTGACGACGTTGCCTTTCTTCTTCTTCTTTTGCAACTTGCAATGCAAATAATTGCCTACGTTCGTACTTTGTCATTCGTGGTATAGGAACTAGACTCCGTTCTTCTACTCTTTTATCTTTTGTTCTATTATGATCAATTCTACTATGATCAGCTTCTGGAGATTCTCGTCCTCGTCTCCTATCACCACGTTTGTCTATATCACTTCGATTATATCTATCAGATCTATGTCTAAAAGTGAATAAAGTTATGAAATTAATAAATTATAATGTTTAACTTAATATTTTGTTGCAATAGTATATTGTTAAACATCACAAAGATTTGCAACTTCAATGATACATTTTTTCTTAAGAATATAAATATATACCTATCATACGAGGTGATTCTTTTTTCTTCTTCTTTCTCTAATTCTTCTCTGTATCCTCGATCTATACAACAAAAATCTTAATAAAAATCAAAATAATATTATATAAATGTTTATACATAACTTTTGAATTTAAATGCCATTAATATTTGAAAATAAAAACATATTTAACCTGCTTCTCTTTCATGCTCCTTCATTTGCTCAATTCTCTCTTTTTTTGGTATTCTAAAAACTTCTTTTAAATTAGACCATTCAGCAAGAAGACTAGAAGCTAAATCGGGAATAAGATCTGTATTCTCTGATTTGACTTCACTAACAACTGCCAAACAACTTTCGATATTGTTATTACTTTTATCTGGAATGTCATTTAGACGTTCATCAAGACTTTTTTTCTCACTGCTGTCAGAATTACTATTCAATTCTTCACAGCTCGTCTTTGATTTAATCTGATCATCTTCTGGAGAATCAGTATTTGGAGAAAGATATAATTTTTTCGCCCATCTTTCAATTACACCATATATTTTACTATCCATTAACATTGTCTTGTTTGGTATTGGCAGTGTATTTAGAGTCTTCAGCACATCTAAGCGAAATTGTTGAGCTTCTTCCGATTCGTTTGTACTAATATCCATAACATAACTCCAAATCAAACGTAATCCGTGATAATCCAAAAACAATCTTCGGCATGGTTGTTCACCACTTTGAATAAGACGTAACAAACGTGTTCTGTGTTCTAATTCTCTGCTACGAACCATTAATCTACTTAATGTTAAAGTGTGCGCACGGTTTTTCAAACCACCTGAACACAATTTATCTATTTCTTCCTCCAACTAAAATGAAATGTAAAAAAATAAAGTAATGAAGAAGTCATTGCTTAAAAAACCATGTTCATTCTCTAAATATTACTATTATTATTTTATTATATAATGCTGTTACTATTAATACCATTAATATTTGTTCAATTATACTTACATCCTCGTCCTCCATATAATCATCAGTTGGTTTCTTTTCTTCCATCTTCTTCTTCGTATCTCTTTCCTCTGTTTCTTTCTTTTCAATTTTCTCTTTCTCTTCCTCTGGTGTTTCACCTATCCAACCTCGACAATTCAGTGCCTCACAATAACACTTCTGAGCTTCTTTGCTATTATTAAAACATATAACAAATTGTACTAATAAAAATAGAGACATAAATTTGTATATATAATCCACATAAGTAAATAATAGCTATTAATAACTATCAATATAAAAATATCACTAAAAAACGTACCCATAACGTTGAAAATGATAGTCAAATGTAATTTCTTCGCCAGCAGCTATGAATTTTTTGTTAAAAAAGCCTATTCGTAATTCCCCATTTACTGTCCACTAAAAAAATATTCAGTTATTATTATGAAATAATTAGCATTGTTCTGATATTAAAACAAATTATTTTTGTAGGACAAAACACAAACTCACCTTTTGCGTCTCCGCATTTGGATCACAACTGTGATTAATGAATCGGGATATATTTCCTTTCATCGTAGCATCTATAATCTGATCAGATTTCAACGCCATAAAATAATAATGTCTATTTTTATCTTTGGAGTATTCTTTTGCTCGACGTCTAAAATCCTTTGGATCTACAACTTCACCTACATACTCCATTATAAATTCGCCCCTGCAATTGTAAAAGTAATATAAAAATAAAAAACGTTTTGACTTATAACATATAATAGAATCAGACTTCTCAAAAATTTAACAAATACAAATACCAAAAATTCAGGGAAGTAGAAGTCAATCCGATAGTTAGTGCGCTAATATAATATTAGAGATATAAATTTCTATTGTTCTTTCTGTTAGACATACATTTACTTTCGTACGCGTTTTGACTTGATTTAAGTCATTCTCAATGAAATACATGAATTAAATATAAAATTAAATATATCCTGCAATCTGTGCAATCCTGGTGCCAACTATTTATCTTACTGCGCAGGCTCATATGGTAAGTGACTATCCGTGCTCGTTTCTGTACATACAATCTTACCATAGACCGCTATTGTTAATTCGTAATGTTTTTATAGCTTATCTGGCAGAAGCTTTCTATGTTTTATCGGATTGACTAGCCATGATAGAACACAAAGAAACATCGCAATAAGGCAGATGGTTGGCACCAGGATTGCGCAGATTGCAGGATAGTTTTATATTTAATTTATGTATTTCATTAAGAATGACTTAAATCAAGTCGAAATACGTACGAAAGTAAATGTATAGAAGAAATAATAGAAATTTATGTCTAATATTATATTAGCGCACTAACTACTGCGTTGACTTTTACTTATCATGTTTTATTTATATGGTATATATTATACATTGATACTTTTGTGATTATCAATTTTTGTTAAGAACAGAAATTGATATTTTTGTTCTTAAAATTTTACTTAAAATTTTACTTACGCCATTATGTCAACAACAGCACGTAACCCAAAACCTTTCTTCTCTGTTCGAAAAACTTCACATTTGGCATATTGACAATTTTGAAATCTTTTATTTGTACATCTATCACCTACTACGCATCTAGGTCCACTAATAAATATTAAAATAACATTATTACCTTTATCTAATTTATTTCTGTTTTGCTATATACATGGTGTCCTGGTATCATCGCTGAAGATAAATATTCTATAGATTAGACACATTTTTTTAATAACATTTTAAGATGAAAAGTCTAAATACAAAAATGTCGAGATTATGAGTTTTCAAATGAGAAGAGCTTAAAAATTACAAATGACAAGGGCCAAAATTTCGCGCGTTCAGGGATGACAAAATATCAGTAAAAAGATATTAAGTACATCCAGAAATGACTTGATTACTCACTGAGCAAGAAAGGAATTTGTTTATTTATTATAATATTCATAATGTATTATAACATAACTTATCTGTTATAAATAATCTTTAATATTATATTTCTTATTTATTACTGTTTATTATTTCTTTAAAACCATGAGAGCGTGAACTCAGTAAGCTATATGAGCGTAATTTTCTGTCGCTCATATCACTCACGATCTTAAATAAATAATAAACAATAATAAATAAGATAAGTAAATATTAAAGATTATTTATAATATTATGAATATTCTACATTACAAATATTATAATAAATATATTAATTTCTTAGTCAGTGAGCGCTCAGTGAACGATCGTCGCTTCTGGATGGACCCATTGAATTTTGTTATTGTCAAAAATATGAATTTCAAGGAAGTATCTTCACACTGATCATCTTGTTATCCCTGAGCGCGTGAAATTTTGATTCTTGCCATTCGTAATTTTTAAACTCTTTCCATCTAAATTATAGCCTCGACATTTTCGTATTAAGCTTTCGTATTAACGTCTAAAAATGTTATAAAAAAAATTTGTCTTTGAAATATTAGCATCAGTAATGGAACACTGTATATATACATATACCTTAATCTATATTCTATTATATACATATTCTATTTAAAGAAAAACATTACTTTATCTCATTAACATCTTTGCATCTCGTATCATACGCAAAAATATATATAAATTATAAAATTAAAACTTTATTAAATACTTACCATTCTATCATGAGAAGTCTATTAAGGCAATCTTCTCCACAACCAAGTTCTCCTCTCTCAATTTCTTCTTCAGTTAAGAAACAATCGCATACCATTCTTTTGGTTTCCTTGTTTGTATATCTAATAACAAATATTATAAATATTTAATATCTTACAATATATAAAATAATTGTATACATATACTTTGTGTGTGTGTGTGTGTGTGTGTGTGTTATTTTAAATTGTACATACCTTTCTGTAAGATACAAATTTTCATATAAGTGTTCAAACTGACTCAGTCTTTCTTCCATTTCTCTATCTTCTAGTTCGAGAACCATTGGCAACGAAATCTTTGCTCCTACAGTTTTTGGAATTTGTGCTACTGTTAAAATAGTAGAAACATTACTGGATACCACTGATACATCTTTAATTTGCCCTATTTCCGTACAAAATTTTATACTTGTATTAACAGCATTATGTTTTAATTCTGATGATGTAGATTCTCCTATATTTATTGGTGCATTACGTCCTGATTCAGATTGAAGTGCAATAGATGATCCAAGCATTGATACAGGTGCAATGATAGATCCAAATCCTGCATTTGATCCACCCATTTCAAGTTCACTCGATCTTCGCCAACGCGATTTTACTTTAACTGGTTTTGAAGAGTCAGAATCATATCCTGTGATACTATAACTAGTACTTAAAGGTGTTAAAGTATCAATCGACGTTGAAATCTTGTTAGAATTATTTTCTTTATCACACTGAGTCTCAAAGTTATCTACTTTTACTTCCTGAGTAATTGAAGAATTCGTATTAACAACTTTTTCTTTTTCTTGCTGAAGAACAGCTTTTGAGGTGTCTATATTAGGTTTTGTAACCAAACCACGTCCGCGAGATCTAAAAATAAATTAATTTTTTCATATTAAAATCTGTAAAAACAGAGAATATATAAAAAAATATTTGTTTATATATGAAACTAAATATTAAAAATTTTTTTAATATATTTTTTACTGCAAATTATTTACTAAAGTTAATAAAATAAACATAAATTGTCATCATATTAAAATAATTTAAATATCTGCTATAAATTTTTTATATCCTAAAGTTCAATTATTTTATTTCGTACCTTTGTTTCATCAATCCAATAGATCGAATTCTACTACTTCGTCTTACACCTGAACTGTTTGAACTATTTTCAGAACTTGTATCAGTGCTTCCACTGCGACCTCTGAATTCCATTTTTTTATCAACATCATTCGTATTGTTAATTGCATTTTTTATGTCAAATTCCCGTCCTTTGTAATTAGTAAGGGATGACAATGTATCATTACTATTTTCACTGCTGCTGCATAGTTTAATATCTTCATTATCAACTTTATCTCCTTCACTATCTTGATATTCATCAGTAGTTGTTAAATATTCTGAATTCTTTTGCTGACTTGTATTCTTTTTGTCTTGTGTAATTTTCGATTTTAATGAAACTCGATCTGTACATTGAAGTCTATCAATGCAAGAGTTGGATTCTAAAATATTTTGTTCTTGATTTTTAATAATATTGTTAGGTTCTACAGTTTTCAAGAATATTTCCTTATCGTTAGAACTAACAGAATCATTCGAGCGATGTAACTGCTCCATCTTATCCAATATTGACGAACTACTTTCGTCATCAATATTTAGTTGTACTGGAGACAGTTTTTCCATATTTAAAGGAGTTTGTATCAGAGAATCAGCGCTTTCCACACTAGACAGGTCATTCACTAATTTTTGTATTTCTTGTGAAGATTCACTTATCTGCATATTTGCCAGTTTATTATCTATTTTATTAAAAGAATCTTCCTTTGACGAATCTATGTTCATATTTTTTGCTTTTAAGTCTTTACATTCCCGTTTGCAGTTATCTTCTTCAGTAGAAGAACCAGAATCATCTTTAGTGGAACATAAATAAATTTTGTTGGCCATTGATTCTGAAATTTCCTTTGTAATTTTATCATAAATTGTCTTTTTTTGTTTTTTACTTCCAGCTTCTAATAAAACTTTCTTTTTATTGATATAAGATTTATCTGTATTAGAATCTGTGGCATTATTATTCCCACTACTGCATGAAGTTACCAATTCATCAGTATGTATGGCTGATATGGAATTTTCTGATTTATTCATATGTACATTATTTATAACATTTTGTTTAATAGCATGATATTCAGTGTTCAAAATTTTTTCTGACTTAGATATCATAGATTCGTTATCATCCTCATTCTGTATCACAGTAAATTCTACAAAATTTTTGTTTTCTAGATTAGATTCGTTCTCAAGTAATACCTCTTCAACTATAACATCACTCTGTGCCAAAGAATAATGGTTGTCACCAACATCTTGCTCCACTTGCATTTCTTCACAGATTATCATTTCCTCTATGACCTCTTCTGACCACGTTTCAGCCTTGGTTGATGCAGGTGTAGATGCAGGTGTAGATGCAGGTAAAGATTCATTGGTTGGACTTGGATTACCAATAACAACTTGCTGTACATCCTCTGGACTAAGTTTTTCTGAATTTTTAATCATATTATCCATATCATCTTGACTATCACTTTCACCCGTATCTCGTTTATGTTGAATAGCATTGTATAAAGCATATTCACTATTTACAATTACACTGTTGCTGGAAGTACCTTTACATTTGTTATGTTTCTTCAGAGAATTTTGATTTTTCTTAGAAAGAACTTGGCTATGACCTTCGCTAGTAGACTTAAACTCTTCTGAACTGTTTGAGCAAGATGTTTGCGTGATGTATCCATTTATCTTTTTTTCTTCTAATTGCTTCTTAGCTATTTGTCTGCTAGATTTACGTACAGGTATATATTTATGAGATGATTTCTCAGATGCTTTTACTTCGGTTTTACGTCTGCGTGCCATTTTGATTCCATATATACTTTCTCAGTCTGGAATAATTAAGATTAGTATATAATTTGTTGTAAAAAACTGATTTTGAAAAAATGAAATATAACATATCTTCTATATAAAACATAATCAAAGATAGATACTAGAATAAATACATATAAATACCTAATAATATATTTGTTCTATTATATTATATTCCTTTTACGTACTAGATTACAAAATAATCATTTAATTTAACACAACAAATTTTGGAAGATTATTGAACAGCTATGAAAAATTCAATTCTAAAATATAAAAATATGCAGATCATTAAAGTCTTGCTCTATCAAGCTCATATCAATTAAAGATAGGGAATAACATTTTTATATAAAAAATATCAAGAAATTACTAACGATTTCATCAATCGTCTAAATAAAATATTGTATAAAAATATGCTTCTAAATTATAAGTTATAAATTCAGTTGTAAATAGAGGTCAAAGGAATAAATGAACAAACATATTTCAAGGTTAATCAATTTGCTTTGCATTTAAAACTGAAGATATAACTGAAAAATTGTCATTACATATATATACTTAAAATATATTGCTTTCTCTCCTACTTTTTCTCTTAAAGTAGTTGTGAATTAAAAATCCACATATAACAATGTACATGATCGGTGTAAATGAAAAAAAGCTTCTGAGAACTTGCTGACTATCTAATTGTAAGTCAATTGTACACTATCGCGAAGCAAGCATCATAATCACTCTTGCATAGGAAACCAATCACTACATCTATACTTCCACTTTAACCAAGTAATAACAGCTTACTCACTGTATGCTTCTAAAATTGTGTCTGATGATTTCAGTGAGAAACTCATTGTTTAGGATACTCAACAACTGTTCCCAAATAAATGCTGTATCGTAGTTCTCCAATTTACCGACATAATCAGGAGTGCGAGACGTGGGTTGTGCTAGAAAAGTGAATACTGTTGGGACGGCTGCGTGCGGGGAGGCGGCTCGGCAGGACCGTGAGTTACTTTTCTAGTTTGACGTCAAATGGACTTCCACGTAAACAATCGCAGCACGTCATACATCGACAAGCTCCTTGCTCCTCAGGGTTTTTCTCGCGCTATCTGCGAAGCGTGTGGCTCGGCGTTCGTCACGTTTGGCACTAAACGAATTTCAACTCCGTGATCCTCGTGGGGGCCCCCCTCACGCTTGGCTAAAAAAAATCCTCGTTTTGGCAGACGTTAAATGTGTCGAGAAAAGCTCATTGCGTTTGTAAGTGTTAAAGGACTCGTGAAGGAAAGTATATATCGTCGATGTACAACATTCTGAGCATGTATATACTCTTGTCGCTACCGAATACCGCCTCTCCTCACTCCGTACAAACTCACTAAAACTCACTGTCGCAAACGAAACTCAGAACTCAGCGTTAACAACGACCTGTAGTGGCAATATCACGAACTTATGGATGAAGGAATAATCGAGTTACTTCAAATGGGAATTATTTATAAACGAAAAAAGTTGACTGCGTTATGTTATGTATATTTTAATCAATGCATCTCTTGTGCACGTTGACAGTGAACAGTCATCAACAATATGGCGTATTTTAAATTGTTTTTCTCTTTCATCTGTTTACTCTTTCATCTACCAAAGCTAGAAAGCGGGAAAAGACGCAAATTTAAAATCTTTACGAATTAAACGAGAAATATATATATCTAATGTTTTAAGATATTTTTATAAAATATTAAATTACGTACTTATTGTAATATTGCTTAACATTGTAAATTTATATTTTTTATAATATATAAATATAAATAATTATTTGAAAATGATTTTAAATTCTACTAATTCATCCTGTATTATATAAAGTATTCCATAAAAATCTCAATAAGACTTAAGGGTAAATTCCTGAGGTAATTTTGAAATGAAAATCCTAATATCAAAACATAGATTACATTCCTAGCAAACGAGAATGGATTGAAATGAATTGAAATGGATTCAGATTTTCAGAAATATTGATTCATGAATGTTAAAATGAATGCTTTTCAATCTTGAATGCATTTTTATTCATTTATAGGAATTGCGTGGTGCATATCTCTATGCCTTTCAATCTAAAAATAATTGACTTTTTCTATGCACAACATACACATTATATATACTGTTCAATTCAAAATTTTGAATAGGAAATGCAGTTTTTCAATCCAAATGCATCCAATTGAATCTAATTGAATCCAATTGAATCCAAAAAAATATTCTATTTAAAAAACACGCATTTGGATAGAAAAAAATTTCAATTCATTTTAATCTCGTTTGCTGGATTTTACGTTGCATTACATTTGAATACGTGATCTTTAGACGGTATGATTTGTTAACTTTAAGTACTTATATTCAACTATTATTAAACATTTAGAGTTAAAATATTCCCTCTCAGGAATGAACCTTTAAACGTTGTTATCTTTACAGGACATCCATTTTTCTCATCATATACAATAGAAATATTGAAATTAAATATAGATAACATTATTAAATAATTAATTTCTCTCATTGTTCTATATTCAATTCATAGAAATGAGAACGACACACATATATATATATATATATATATATATATATATATATATATACATATATATATATATATGTATATTTTCATTTATTTAAAAAATATAATAAGTATAAAACAAGAGAAAATGTAAATATGTGTGCATATTTCATAGATATCATCTTATATATATATATATATATATACATATATTCTATTTTTTAAAAATTAAATGTAAATTATATGTCTTTTCTACTTTACACATCATACATTTTCTAAAAATCATTCTTGTTTAGAATTACAAATTGTCAGTCTTTTAATTTCGTGTATATGATTATATCATTCCTTATTTTATGCATTCCTTTATATTTCAATATGTGTACTTTCTATGCTATTAGAAAATATTGTCCATCTGAACACGATAGTCATAATTCATAATATTCAATCATTTCGATTATTTCCTTTTATGGCTGTGAAATTATGGCTTCAGAAATTTTACCCCGGTGCACCCAAGTATCACTTCATCTTTGTTTAACATTCGATAAATAATAAGGATAAAATGAAGATATCTGGTACACCCGAGTGAAGTTTCTGAACGTAGTCTATAATGATAATGTAAAATTGATAGAACCAATAATTAATTTCATTTCTAAAAATGTAATCTTTTCTCGAATGAAATTTAAAAAAAATTTACATATAAACGTTTCATAAAATAATTATAATGTATGGTTCTCTCTAATTTTAAGCTGCTTGCAATGAAAACATAAATGTACTATTTATTATAACAATCGTGTACTGTTCAAGATAAAAATAAAAAATAAAAATTATTTATACGTCAACGAAAATGATCCCACATATGTGAGAATCCTATTTTACAACTAATTGCCTACAAAAAAACAAATACAATAGAATACATCTCTAAATAATAAAATTATATATATATATATACATATAAAACAATTTCTGTCAAAGATTTTGTAGTTGCTTATCAGATTTTGTTTTTGTAAGTGACACATTAGGTACAGTTAAACTGTCACTTGGATCTTGAACGCTTTCAGATGTATTTGTAGTACTGGATCTTTCACTGTTGGAATTTGAATTTTGGAATTTAGGCGTGGAAGTCCTTCCTTTTAAGAGTACAGCTTGCTCAGTACTCTTGCTAGCTTCTTTGATTGATATCGATGATACATCACTAATATCTGGAAAGCCATTTGAATCATGTTGTTTCTTAGTAGGAGAAATCATCCTTCTAGCTGTATTTATTGGTGTAACATCCGAATTCGAAGATGAACTAAGAGCACTTGCTTCTCGAGTTTTCTTTAGCGTCGTGACTGCCCAACCTAAACCTAATTTTTTCAAAGCTGTTTCCATTTCTTCTGGCGATGAGGTATGTTTTAATACATCCGATGATGGAGAACTAGTTATTTCGGAAATACCAGATAATCCGGAAAAACTGTACACACTTGTAGACGTCATTTTATGTTTACTTTCTTTATTATTAAGATCAGTACTTATGGAAGAACCAAGTTTATCTTTTGTTTGAGAAACAAGTTCTTCTGTAGTTGTATTACATTGTAACTGTTTATTACATTTTTCGAGCATATACTCCCTTTCAGCATTACTTTTTGTTTCTGTAATACAATCAGCCATATTTTTTAATTTTTCGGGAGAATTGCAAATAGTTTCTTGTGATTTCTGTGCAAAAGATAGCTTTTCAATAGAATGTTTTATATTAGATAATGAATCTGCCGGTTTCTTTGAAGAATTTTGATTTTGTTGAACAGGTAAAGGAGCAACGTGAAGAGATGGCTTAGATTTTGCTGGGCTCTTGCTACTTTTATTAATTGTATCCGTTGTATCAAATTCCACTATCGTTGATAATTCATGTCCTGATGATTCTAATTCTGGTCTATTTAGATAAAAATAACAAAATTAGATTAGTTTATGGAATGTAAAGAATTTAAAACAAAAAAATTATTGAAATAGCGATATTAAACAGAATTATTAAATTAATCTTACCTATACAGTCCATTTAATAATGTAACAGGAGGTTTAGGTCTGGCGCTTATTGATGTCACATTTCCATGACTGCGCAATATTTTGGGAATGCCAGTTAATATAGGAATAAAATCATTTTCTTTTGTTATCTACAAATATATATATATATATATATATATATATATCATATATATATATCATATAAAATAACTCATAAAAGTTGTTTTATTATAAATAACATTAATAATTTATCATACTTTTTACATATTAGGTGTTGGAATTAATTCGTAGCGTTTTACAAGTGATGGGAAGTACTTTCATTAATGTATTTTTAATGCTCATGTGAAATAAATAACATTCTTTCATTAAAAACGCTACGAATTAATTCCAACACCTAATATTATAAAATATGTTATAATCTTCGTATATTATATTTAAATACATACGAATATTTTATCCTTTTTAATGATTATATTTTTAAGTATATATAAATGTCCAGTATACATATACAAATAAAAATGTTATTTACCTTTGGAATAGGAGCAAATTCTTTTATAAGACTACTGTCCTTTTCTTGTTCTAATGAGACACTCTTTTTCAAATTAAGATCCTTAAAAGGCGACGCTTTTTGCTGTGCTTCATTATTTTCTTTCGAAGCTGCAAAGGCGGTGCTTGCTTTGTCCAAATTTTTACTCTGTTCTAAAATTTCTTTTGACAATTTCTCTATTATCTCTTCTTCATGAAGAGGAAGTGTACATGGGGGCCAAGAGTTACGCTCCAACGTTTTTGTTGCCGACATTGCTTGAGGTTTTTGCTGCATTTTAAATCGATTAAACTGTATATTAACTTTTTCATTACTAATAATTTTTGGCTTAGCTTTGCCTTCTACTACTTTGGATTCCTGTACATGTGCATTAATAGTATCTACTAATTTACTTCTGGGAGTGGAAGTGATCGCCTGGATTTCTGCATCACATGAGGTTTCATCCTTTAAAACTTCTTCGCTTCCTCGCATTATTCTTTGTGATTCAAGGAGAGTTCTTGCAAGTTGAGTATGAATTTCTTCTATACTATCAATTAATCTGCGTACTGCTTGTGTATCATTACGTGCTGGTTTTGGTGTAGATAATTGTAACAAGCTAGTATCATCGCTTGGACTGATTAGTGAAAGATCCATATCTGCAATAAATATATTTTATATATATATGTGCTATTTTAAGTTTCGTACATACAGAAATAATATTTCATTAATATATTCAATATATTATTTCATTGAATGTATTAATGGTATATGGTTTCATTGAATGTGAATGGTAATTGTAGAATTAATTGAAAATACAGCATAAAAATATATTATGGATAATTAAAATTAAGTTAATTAAGCATATTAAATAAATAATTTTTTAGTACTTCACCTTTTTGTTCATTTCGTACTTTTTCAATGAGGTCAGTTAAAGATGCTATTCTTTCTGTACATAAGTTTTGTAGATCTTCGTATTTTTGCAATATTTCAGGACAATTTTTCAAAGCATAATCGTGAATATCATCAAATTTTAAGTGTAACAATTTACATTGGAGATTTTTACATATACAAACTTTAGATGAAACAGCAGGTATATGTTTTGAATCTTCAGATTTCTGACAAACATCTAATGAATCTGTTAAAGTAGACTGATCATGTTGTGTTGAAGATATCACAGTACTATTATTAATCTGAGAATCATTCAAACTAAATCTAAGCATTCTACTAATCTTATCACGATGTGGAATGTTTGATGGCATCATCATTGTACGTGGTGAAGGAGTTTCTGGTGTGGAAACAGGACTAATGTCCTGTAATCTTCTTAATTCTCTGGGTCCTGGAGAATCTAGCATTTCTAAAATCGGCGTAACGTTAGCCAGAGCATCAAATATTGATTTAGGCTTTATTGGTGGTGGGCTTGCAAATGACGTTGATGTATCTGAAGTATCTTTCATCCGAATCCATCTTTTCGTTCGAGTCTGAACCCGATACGGCTTACCCTCTTGATCTTGATCGTTCAGGCCTGAAATTGTCTGTGAGCTTTCTGCACTAGCATCTATCGATACTCTTGTTTCTTGCGATGGATCTGTCTCATCATCAACTTGCGCAGATTCACTCATGTGAATATCAACTCTTCTAGTAGCTGTATCTGGTGTATCCAAACATTTCGTTTTCTTTTGAGGAGTCGAACGAGAGCCTAACTGAATTCTCGAGAATCTCTTCATAGGTGATGTCGCTTTAGAACTAACCGATGCTGAGCGAATTTTTTGATAAATTCGAGGTGATGATCGCTTCGACATTCTCATGCTATTTTTCTTCTTTTTAGGTGTTACAATTATTTCTTTTTTGTCAATTTCAATGATCATACCACTAATCTCAGAGCTTGTTGAATCATTGCTACTATTGTCTGTCTCTGGTGTAACAATAGTAATTTTTGGTTCAATCGGATGCGGTATTCGTTCAATTGTATCTCTGCTAGACTGTGGCATATGCACATCTTCTTGACATAATTCCACTTGTACACTCTTATTCTCTGCTGGACTTATTTTGTCTAGTGGACTCGTTGTTTCTGTCTGAACAGCAATCTCAATCTTTTTTATAGGTGATTTATCGGGTTTCTTCATCTTATGGTCTTCTCTAATACATTCGTCACTACTAGACATATTTAAAACTTTAATTTCAGGTGACAAAGGCTTGGCAGTACTAACATTTGATGTTTTTGTTGACATTTTATCTTCAAAGAGCGGCTTCATGCTGACATTAAATATATTATCTGGCAAACTGGTACCAAATTCTTGTAACAACAATCTTTTTTGTCTTTCAATTTTTTTCAGCATATCCAATACTTGTTCTTCGCGTGACATTTCGCTATCTTTATTCCATTGAGTATGACAAACATCTACTTGCTGTTTAACAAGATGAGGATCTTCCCATGTGCAATGAGGTACATCATTGTGCAGGCCATCTTTCTTTTGTACTGGTAAAGTAATGATTCTTTCTGTGAGATGAGTGCGCCGGATTGGAACACTATCGGTACAGCAAATTTTCTTAGTTGCACGGTTTAATTTCTTTTTATGTTCTTCTTGACATTTATTTCTCTGATGTAATCGCATGCATGTATCTTCTTCTGCAGATTGAATTTGACTAGCTTTTAGCTTGCGTTCTTCCTGAGCAAGATGATCTAGATTTTGTAGGAGGGCTTGATAATCTCTCCGTACTTTCTCTCGCAAAATCGCATCTTCGCCACGACGTTCGGCACGATGTTCAGCATTTAATTTATGACTTTTGGATGTATGCGTTTCTATATTCTCTGCATTTTTTATTACTTGTGCCATTTCCATGGCACTTGGCTCATTTCTGATATCAATTCTTTCAATCATAGGAAGAGGCCTATCATAAATATATCTCTGACACATAGTGCGATCACATTGTGATCGTATTTTGTTCTCTGTTGAAGCTGGAGTTTTTGGAGTTGTATTGCATGTAATTTGTTCTATAGCATCAGAAAAATATGACGAATCATCGCTGGTTGAACTAGAATTGTTAGAACTGCTGACACTGCTCGTGTCATCTGATTTTTGTGTATAATCTTCTGGATTGTATTTTATTTTATCAGATTTAGTTGAAATAATGCTCATATTCGGCACTGTACTTCGTGGGATTTGATCATCACTTGTATCATCAATAATATTCTCAATATGATCTGATATATATTTGTCTATTTTTTTCCTTAAGGGTAACTCAGGAGACTGTACAAAAGATTTCTTTTGTAATCCTGAAGGACCTGGTTTAGATGATAATGTTTTTTGTTGTTCCATTAGATTAGATTTTTTTACTTTTCTAGGCGATTTTTTTTTAAGAACTTTTTTATTCTTTCTTTTTGGAGTTAATGCTTCATGTAAAATTTCTTTATTTATGCTTTGGGAAGTATTCCTTCCCATCCTGTCATTTTCCTCGGGTGGCTTTGGAAGTTTAGCTATCATTGCAGCTCTTACATTTTCTATTTCGCGTACTCTATGTAATCTTTCCTGACGAACTGCTTCTGCATCATCTATCTGTTTTGTTTCCTTCATGCGTTCCATAGCATCCTTTCCTCTTTTTAAAGCCATAATTCTATCTTTCTTTCCTTCTTCTTCTATTATCATATTTGCATCTAATTGTAAAACAGCAGAGACATGAGCTTGACCGATATCTTCCAAATCTTCCTGATACTTGCGTTGTATGTCCATAATTTTTCTATCATGCATCTGTTTGAGTTCCGACTTTCCATCTTTCTCCAATTTGCTAAGTTCTTCCCTCGCTATCTTCTTAGCGCGTTCTAAAAGTCGATTTGATATCTCCTTTGACTGCTGTCGAACCTATAATGCACAATGTTACTTTAAATTTAACATATGTTTACATTGTACCAAGCACATAGGATACAATCACATACATACAAATAAAAAATTGACAATTCAATTTGTTTATATAGATTTTATTTCTAATCAAAAGAAATCAGTAACTCAATATTTCTTATTCCTTTCATTCGAGTAAAGTTTGAAAATTTTCGATGAATGCACCTGCTCCAAACGTAATCTTCGTCGACGATCACGTTCGTTCTTCTTAATTTGATCCAAATCGGATAGTACCATTCTTCCACGACGTACATTTACAGGATTCCCAATCATGGTAACGTGTATTGATACATTTCATTGAGAAAAATTGCGTTAACTTGCATGAGCTCTCATTAACGTAGCCGTATAATACAGTTTAACTCAAATTTAAAATGACAGAAGAACGGCCATGTCAGTTTCTAGGGAATGGCTGCGTTCAGCAAAGAAAACAGCGCAACCATGATGTAAGGGCGCGTTTACACCTTGACGGAAAAATAGAAAACGGAAAAGCAGTAGCCAATTAGAACTTGTGCTGGTAATTGACATTGGGTGCATTCAGCGGACTCACTCAAGTTGAGTGAGCGCTGCTATCGATGTATCCTCCCAGATCTAAAATGTTGATTGGGTCTAAAAGAATATACCAATAACAGCGAGCGCTCACTCACTGTTAAGTCTGCTGAAAATTCTTCTATATAATTGGGCTTGCCCTTAGTTTCTCATTAGATCTAAATGTATAAACCAATCATATTTAAGAATTTTACAACAGTTGCAAAGCTGCTTTCTCTGCTGAATGCAGCCAATTTCGACTTTTTGTACTACTTACTACCAACGCGAGTTCTGATTGGCCACTGCTTTACCGCTTTCTGCTTTTCCATCGAAGTGTGAACATGCCTTAAGGGGCCTACTTCTGGCATGCAGCAGAATAGCGTTTATATTGCCTAGTTTCCACCGAGGGTTTAATCCGGATCAGAATAGCTGCGTTCGATAATACAAATCTGAAGCGTCAGAATGCTCTTATAGCATATGTCACGCGCACTGTAAAAAAAGAGCATTCCGACGCTTGCATCCTCAGATTTTCATTGCCGAACGCAGTTAGTGTAAGAACCAACCAACTACTGTCGAACATTCCTCTGTCGTTCGATTGTAACAGGAGAATAATCGAACTACTCGACTAGTTAATAGTTGATTGGTTTTTACATTCTGATGCGGATTAAACCCTCGATGGAAACTAGGCCATTGACCGTAACCATATGCCATATGCCGTATGTCGCATAATCTATAAGGATTTAACTAATCACTTTCGAGTATTCCCTTCTTACCGTCGAATAGAGAGAGGAATACTCACAGACTTCTATTATAAGACTGCATTTTCATGCTGACGCTCGATTCAAGCATTAAAACAGGTCACGTAATCAAAATTGACGAATATCAAGCATCAATTTTGATCACGTTACCTGTTTTGACGCTGAAAATGAACGTCGAGCGTCAGCATGAAAATGCAATCCAATTGTTATGTAAAGGCTTAAACACAATAGGCACAGGAAATAAGCACAGGCAACAGGGAATAATGAGCCGTCTAATCAGAACTTTGGGATATAATATCAAACTTATACACCAGAGTTCTGATTGGACAGCTCGTTATTTCCTGTTGCCTGAGTCTATTGTGTTAGACCTTAACACGATTATATGAATCAAATATCAATCATCTCCAGCCTTGAAAAGTGGACAATGTTATCATAAGAAAAGTGAACGTTGCTATGTAGTTTACAACCACTTTGTTAGAGGGCAGTAGTGCGCAGCAGCATTTTGCGATTACAGATTTTGGGCCGTCATGTTCTCTCTCAGATTTCTCTCTTCTCATATTGTGAACGAGGGCAAATGAACGTGCTGATCGGTCAAGCTCGCGGACAGCCCGGTAGCATCGATTGACGTCATCGACAGGCGGCCAAGATGGTTGTCAATGTTGATAAGTGGTTTGGTTATACGGTAGATCGGTAACAATAAACGACTGGGACAGGGATATTAAGAGTAGTCGGCGTTATGCCTGTCAAGTGAAAGCCCATACCGATGAAAATCCACGCATTAGGTTGGCCGTTGCGCGAGGAATGGCAGCCTATGGAAATGTGGAGAAAATACGACGTGCTATGGACGTCGCACAAACTATGATTAATTTGGCCGCTGATCAGCTTGACGATTTGCGGTCTCAGTGCTCCGTTAATGCTCCGCTCACTCAGAAAGAAATACGGCAAATGGAGGTGAGGGACTTCTCGAAGGTCGGCTGGGTCGGCTGTATCGGCTGTACCTTGCGCGCGAAAATCAAGATCGATCTGTCTGTCTACGCTGGTTATCGCGTCCCGGCGCAGCATCTCGCTGTCGATCGTCAAGTTATAACTGTGCTGTTCCGACGTTCCTTTAAAGTCTTGAGAACCTCTGGACTTCGTCGCATTGGTGAAAAATATTGCCTTCGGGTTCTGCCGTACTTTGCGATACAACAGCATCAGCTGTTTTTAACATTTGTTTACAATGTTTACATTGTTCTTGAGAATGCTTACCTGCAGTTGCCAATCTGAAAATGAGAAATTTGTGATATCACTCCGTTGAAAAACTCCATTAAAAAATATAAATAAATGTTATTTGGAACTTATTTACAATTTTTTATTTTATAATTTCAAAATTATTTAAGATATTTTTATGGTAAAAATTTATGATCTTAGGAAAGTTAGGATATAATTCAATATATATAATTTTTACTCCCAATATAAAATGTGTGCAATATGTCGTGTTTGAGCGTTGTACGTTTATTTTGAATAAATACGCTGCTTTCAGTCTGTGATTGAAAAATTTGTCATGTCATTCCATTGAAAGATATGATAGCATTAGTTGAAACTTATTTATAATGTTCAGATACAATTGTAATAATTAAGATTTTTTTAGTGGTAGAAATTTATAGTTTGAAAATTACATTATGAGATATTTGATATAACTTTTATTCTTAGTACATTGTGTTTGTCTTCTTATTTTAAATAAACACACAATCACGAAAATAAACAAGTTTAAATTAATATATATAATATAAATTACAATTACATTAATGTATATAATATAAATTACATAACTTTGTTATGAATTTGTTATTAATAATATTAAATATGCATTACAATAGCTGTAATATTGAATAAGTTCTATTTATATTTAAACTATTTATATATCTATATATTTAAACATTTTTGTAGGCAAAATTAATAAAATTATACTCCAAGCAACTTGCGGCAAAGGCTAAATTGGCCGATTCATTACCATCAGACATGATACAATATCCATTGTTAGAACAATGGTTGAGGGTAGTTGGTCTTACTGAGGACTCAATACAGGTAACAATGTATACAGATATGAGTAGATTCTTTATGATTTGTTACAAATTTAATATGTCATTTTTATTTATCTAGAAATAAATTTAAATAACATTAAACCAAGTTTTAATTTTTTTTCTTTAATGCTCCGCATTATAATATTTTAGATGGTTTGTTCTAAAGTTAATACTATTGAGGCCCTGAAGGAGAAGTCTGAACTTGAATTAAAGGGTATGTTAAATAAAAATTGTATATACTACAAGGAAGAATGTCGTAGGCTTTGTAAAGCATTGGACATTCTATGGCAATACACTGGTAAATAAAATTTTATATTATTATAGACAAAATTTTGTTTGTATACATGAATAACATAAAACAACACACACACACAGATGTTTCATTTTTAAGTTTGATTATTAATGTATGTTCGATTATCTCGCGAATCGATGATTTTATTGAAAAATTTTTCGAACGAAAGTTGCATGACTTGAAGGGGAACACATGATGGAAATGTGGAATCCACATTGCTTGACATACGCTCACGGAATTGAGTCCTTTCCAATTGAATGATTCAATTTTCCTCTTTTTTTTTGCATAACTTTTTCTTTCAATTTTTTTACATTAGTGAGTTTTTACAAAGTTTTTTTTAAATGGTCGCTTACAGTTCAAATAAAATCGTTGATATTCTTGTGTTTGGTGAAGCTGGACAAAAATATTCTAAAACAGAAAGATTGTATCGTAATAGATATCCATTTAGACGACATCCAAATGCAATGCAGATAAGATGAATTTTATTATGAGAAATATCGAATTGATCTTAGTTTGGCCGGATCAGTGATCGATCTTGCTTTAATCGACCGGATCAGTGATCGATCTTGCTTTAGTTGGCTGGATCAGTCCCGATCTTACCTTAATCGGCCAAATCAGTGAGCGGTCTTGCCTTATAACTTAACAAGTACTTAACAAAAATTTAACTTTATTATAATGTTTTGGAAAACTCTTCAGATAAACTACAAAAATATGTAATAAAAAATAGGTTTCCATTAAAAAAAACATTAATAACCTTGACCTGATTTTGACAAGATCACTCAAGATCAAATCCATATTTCTATCATGTATCCCCCTTCAAGCCATGCAACTTTCGTTCGAAAAATTTGTCATCAAAATCATCAAATCGCGATAATCGACCGTATTACTTAAAATGAAGCACCCTGCGCGCGCGCGCGCGTATGTGTGTGTGCGTGTGCGTGTGTGTGTGTGTATACGACTATGTTTTTGTTAGATATTCTGATAAGAGGAGGTACGGAAAAAAATGATTCAGATTTATACTGGGACTCTTGGGACAGTTTACGCAAGGAAATTTGTCCTAAGCCAATTCTCTCTCGTACTACGCGGTGTTCCATTCCATCAGAGAGTAGCATTCCATATCATAATAACAACAATGATGTATTAATACCAGCTTCTGCAATATCAACTTCTTTTTCAATATCAAGTAATCCTCCCTGTATCTCATTACCAAAGAGAGAGCTAGAATATGGTAAGTGAAAAGTGTTTTAATTATCTCTTGTGTTTTGTTATATTTTAAAAATTGTATGAAGCAATTTTTAACACTGATTTGCATGCCACTCATATCATGGGTGATGCATAAATTTTCACAAAACGTCTCATCACCCGGATGAGGTGAGTGACGATTTTATTTATTCGATTAAAAGAATCATTTTACTAAATATTTGAAACACACATTAAAGAAATATATAAATATAAATTAAATATTCATATAAATTATATTAAGACATTAAAAAAACAAATGTATTAAAATATACTGAACCTACGAACACCAGTGTTAAGGAAATTTTTAAGTGAATACCGATTAAATTAAAAATAATATTATATATGTAAAATTAAAAATAATATATGTTCAATGCTTAAATCAGTTTGGTACTCGAAATTTTAATATGATTAAATTGTACTGAAGATATACAGGGTAATTCCGGACAATTGCGACAATCTTAAACGATTGTTAGGTCTCATTAAATTAAATTTTGTGAAGGAACTGTGATGCTTCTGTAAAGCGTTAGGTCGTTAAGTATTATTAACAGTTATGCATTCCTTACTCCCAAAGTACAAATGAGCTTCTTAACAGGGTAATGAATATATGTGATATAATTCGAATACTCTTGGAATTTTTCTGAGAGTATATTAGTCAATGTACCGTAGATATTTATCATAATATTTATAATAAGATTACAGATCGCCATTTCGAATATTTATTGTAATAAAATAAACTAAGTAAAATTAAAAAATATAATTTGTTTTTAATCTAATCTTGAAATCAAGTAGCGTTCAAGATTAAAAACTGTTGCCTAGCATTTTTAAGAAGGCATCGCCGGACACTTAATAAAGATTTAATTTATCCAGATCCAACTCTTTTAAATTTGCTTTATTTATTCGGAATCACCTTTTTTATATTTAATATATAGTATGTCTTCACATTTAACATCAAAATAATTTATCTATTAAATATATAACTTTTTTTTATTATAGAAGTTAAACCTCTGCCTCCAGAAGTTAAAACACCTCCTCCATGTAGAAAACATTTGATTAGTGTACAAAAGAGACCATTACAATCTGAAGTGCTTCCGTTAGCTAAGTCAAAATCTCATGAATCACAATTGGCAAATCGTCGTCTTGCTAACATAATACAATCATTTGATAATGATGATATATCATTTAGGTAATACTTAGAATAGCATATTATGTGTTCTCTCTCTCTCTCTTTCTCTCTCTCTCTCTCTCTCTCTCTCTCTCTCTCTCTCTTAATTTGATATATATAATTTTAATTTTGTTATAAGTTTAAATCTAATTTTAAAATAAAATGTTTATTTTTTGAATGTACTAATATTACATATTTTTAGTTTTAGAAATAATTCTTCTGTAGAGAAAAACAACGATTCTCCTATAAGAAGAAATCTACCAGCAGAACAAAATTTAGATTGTGGTACAACAGACTCTGGAAAAGAAGAAAGTCCCTTATCAAGCAACAGTAGTCCTATTAAATCACCCATTAAATCACCTCTCTCTATTAAATCACCTGTTGAATTACCTATTGAATTACCTTTCAATCATCTTAAATCATCTATTAAATCACCTATAAAATCACCTGTTAAATCACCTGTTAAGTCATTTGTTCGATCACATTTTAAATCACCACCACCACCTCCAATCTGTACCACAAATCCAGAAAGTGATGATAATCTTGAGGGAACAGGTGCATAAAAAAGAAAAGCTTGTTAGCATTCTCCTATGAATAAATACAATATCATTTTGTTTGTTTATTTTTAGGAACGAGTCTCCAAGTGCCAAACTCTCCATCTACTCCTGGTTCATCTCGCGGCATGAGTCATGCAATTACTCATCGATTTACCAAATGTTTTAATATGATGACAGTATGTGACTATTGTGAGAGACCAGTGTTTGTGAATACTTTAAGATGCAAGGAATGTAAATATAGGTGTCACCCAGAATGTCTGTCCAAAGTACCCTCTTCTTGTGGCATACCTCGAAAATTTGTTGCTGCGTTTAAACGATCTATACAATCTTTACAACGTACGTAAAAACATTACAACTAATACAGAGTGCTGATCCTTATCTAAGCTTTCTTTTCATATTTTCTTGAAGTTATACTAAAGTTTTTTCAAGAGTAACAAAAATTTAAAAGTAAGTTATATAAAAATAAATTATTTTAGATTCGTTGAATGTTTCCCCAGTATTAAAGAGGACTGGCATGACATCTTCGAATAATGTAGACTTATTACCCCCTTTAAATCGCAAAGACAGGAGACGGTCATACACACAATCTTCTACGAATATACCTGTTCATGTACGTTATAATTTCCATTGAATATTTTTAGTAATTATTTTAAAATATCATGAGTAATATATAAGTAGATTTTTATATAATGACATAAATGTATTGATTTACGTCATTATATAAAAATCTATAATACTTATACATTACTCGTGATATTTCTTGATATAATGAATAATTTTTGATTATTTGATATAATGATGCAAAATCTTTATATAATAATTATTTACATCTATTAGGGCGATTCTAATTTAAATACATTCAGCCATAACCGCTCAACACCTTCTAGTCCAGCATTGCTATCAACCACTGTTAGCCACAGTACACATTCGTTTTTAAAACAGTTTCATTTTCCAGGTAAATAAAGACATTTATTACAATATTATAATGTGTAACTTTATTCTCAGAATATTGGTGTATAATTTACTTTGCTTCTAGATGTAATGATAAAAAAGGAGGCATTATCAGGAAAATTACATGAGAAGAGATACAAATCTGAATCAGCGATTTCAAATGATAATAGAAGGAAAACTGATATGGATGATACTTCAGATTCAGAGGTATCAAAAAGAGTTGATTCTCAGGAATCTTTAAGTTCTGACAGCGAAATAGTTGAAAATCCATGTCGTTGGCCTCGACAAAATAGCGTATGTATTAAACTTACTAATTAAAGTTTAGTAAAAATATAAAATATATCTAATTAAAACTTATATTTTATTATTATATAGGTATTGATGCAAGAGTGGGACATTTTATATAGTGAATTAAAAGTTAGAAATTTGATTGGAAAAGGAAGATTTGCTACAGTGCATAGAGGTTTTTGGCATGGGGATACTGCAATTAAAATTTTAAATATGAGTTATTATTCAGAAGATGAAAAGACATTAGAAACATTTAGATTAGAGGCAAGAATATATAATTATGTTGATTATATTAAATGCTGAAATTATTAATAATCAAGAATATTTTATAATTATATAACAGATATTTCATGTATTTGGTTATTATAGGTCGCCACATACCGAATAGCTCGACACGACAATATAATATTATTTTTGGGAGTTTGTACGAAACCTCCTCAATTGGCTCTAGTGACTAGTTTGTCTAGAGGCATATCACTTTATACTTGTCTTCATATACGAAAAGACAGATTTACTTTGTCTGAAATTAATTCTATAGCTCAACAGATATGTCAGGTAAATATGAAAATCATATATAAATATTACGTAAACATTTTTAAAATAACATTAATTTTCAAAAAAAAATTTTTTAATTATTTTGGACTAGACAAGGTGTTTCTTATAAATTTTTGGATGCTGTAAACGATGCCGAGTTAAATTAGAGCAGATTTCCGAAATAATTGAGATTTAATGTACAAAAAATGGCTCTTTTGCATTATTTTACATTTTCCTGTATAAAAGGTTAACGTTATCTTGAAATTTTGATCAGATAAATGGAAAATTTGTTATCTTAGAAAAACCCTGTGTATTTAAATCCTTCATAACATGACTAAGAAGTAAGATATTGAAATAAAAATATTTATTTTATAGAGAATGAACAACACATTCATGACTTTTAATTAAAATTTCAAGATAATGTTAATTTTCTTTACAAAAAAAGTCAGATAAAAAAAAATCCATTTTTTAAATATTAAACCTTAATTATCTTAAATATTAAACCTTAATTATCTAAATATTAAACCTGACATGTTGGATTTTTTTATTTCATCGTCAGCATCATTTTCAGCATTTAAAAATAAGAAACACCTAGTTTGGTTTGAAGTAATTTATTTATTGTAAATTAAGATAATTTTTAAGACAAGTTATCTGTATATACATATAATTATACTATTAATTAAATAATTATACTATAAATAATATAATTATACTATTAATTAAACTTAATATATTATAAAAATAGCATAATGATAAAGATATATAAATAAAATATTTTATTAAGAAATTAAACATTGAAAAATTAGAAATATTTGAAAAATTCTATTATATAGTATAGTATATTCTAGTAAACAACTTTATTGTGTAGGGAATGAAATATCTTCATTCTCGCGATATAATTCACAAGGATCTTAGAAGCAAGAATGTATTTGTAGAAAATGGAAAAGTTGTGATATCAGATTTCGGTTTGTTTAACATTACCAAATTGTGCCACGGTAATAGGTAAAATTATATCTTACAGAATAATATTTATTCCTACCAAATAATTTATATTTTAATTTTTAATATAAGTTCATTCTTATAAATATTTAGGAAAGGAGAACCATTGAATATACCACCAGGTTGGTTATGTTACTTAGCACCTGAGATTGTTCGACGATTAAAACCATTAAATCGGGGTCAGGACAAGTTACCATATTCAATTGAGTCTGATGTATATGCATTTGGGTTAGTATTTTTACGATATTTATATATAAATATGCAATTCTAAGTTTCTTGAAAGTTATAAAACATAATATATTTAAATATTACAAAATTTATAATATTTACAAAATATTATAAATAACAATAATTAATAATATAAATAATATTTAATAAATAATAAAATATTAGTTTGTATTAGAGTGCACTATTTCTTATAGTAGTGATGCTTTTAAAAAGATGCATATATAATTGATGTATCATCACTAATTAACTACAAAAATTCTTTAACACAAATCATATTTATTATTTTTTATTATATACACTACATCATATTCATAAATTCGAGAATATTTGTGATTTTCTCACATTTTACAAGAATTTAAATATTTTGATGAAAAAATTCTAGCCTCGTCATTTGTAATTTTAAAACTCTTCTTATTTGAAAACTATCATTAGTATCAAATCATAGTCTCCACATTTTCGTATTATACTTTTTGTTTTAAAATGTTACAAAGCATCTGACTTTAAAATATTTATCGTTTTGGGACATCTTGTACATGTATATGTACACACACACACACGCACGCACGCACGCACGCACGCACGCACGCACGCACGCACGCACGCACGCACGCACGCACGCACGCACGCACGCACGCACGCACGCACGCACGCACGCACGCACGCACGCACGCACGCACGCACGCACGCACGCACGCACGCACGCACGCACGCACGCACGCACGCACGCACGCACGCACGCACGCACGCACGCACGCACGCACGCACGCACGCACGCACGCACGCACGCACGCACGCACGCACGCACGCACGCACGCACGCACGCACGCACGCACGCACGCACGCACGCACGCACGCACGCACGCACGCACGCATACACATACAGGGTGGATATTTTAATCATCTCAAGCAGATATCTCAGAAACTAAGAGAGATACAGGAAAAAATCTTATATAAAAGTTGTAGGTTTTCTTGGGAGAAAGAAATAATAGTTTGGCATATATAATGGGGGGCATTACTAAAGTCAGATCAAGATAAACATGAATTTTTTAAACACTATTTTTATTGCATATTCTTGTAACTGAAATCGAAATATTTTCAAAATACTATAATAAAGTATTTTTTTATTAGCCTCACTCTGTATATATATATATATATATATATATATATATATATATATATATATATATATATATATATATAAAATATATATAAGATGTTTGACTAAGTTTTTTGCCGTTTTCTAAGAGACGTCACGAGTACTACATACAATTCCATAGTATTACTACATAGAATTCCAGGCAACTATTGCATTTTACTATACACAAGCTTTCATATTTAGTATATGACATTTGATGGACGTGTACATTCAAACATTTTTGTCATTGCATTGAAAACGTCGATTTTTTTTTGTGCCAACAAAACAACATTTGCGGGAAGTTTTACTGCATTTATTATGAAGAAAAGTGCAGCTGAAAGTTATCGTTTGCTTTTGGAAGTATATGGGGAGCATGTTCTATTCGAAAGAATAGTTTTAACGCGCACTGCTTTAGAAGTGATGATTTCGATAAAAAATAAAGAATGTGAATTTGCACCGAAAAATTAAAAGATAATCAACTGGAAGCATTACTTGATGAAAATCCATGTCAAACGCTGAAAAAATTGTTAGAGACATTAAATGTTGCTCAATCAACATGTAATGTTAGCAAACGTTTAAAAGTAAAATTTCATTTAAAAAACGGCGGAATCTTATTCAAACGCCCAATATATATGTGCGCGCGCGCATATGTGTGTGTGTGTGTGTGTGTGTGTGTACATAAAATATAATAAATAAGAGATTTTAAAAATTTACTTTTTGATAGGACTATTTGGTATGAATTATTGTGTGGTGAATGGCCTTTTAGAGGTCAACCTACTGAAGCTATTATTTGGCAAGTTGGAAAAGGAATGAAACAATCTTTATCATATTTACAAGCTTCCCGTGATGTGAAGGTACATATAAAAATTAGACCATATTTGTGCATATTTATACGTTCTATACATATAATGTTCTATACATGTAATGATTTGTTTATAAATTTTATATACTAGTTTATACATTATTTATAAATTATAGAAATCTTATAAATTTTTTATAGGATGTTCTAATGTATTGCTGGTCATACCATGCAAAGAGACGTCTTGATTTTATAGAGATAATAATCTTACTTAAAAGGCTGTCTCGCAAAAAATTAGCGCGTAGTTCTTCTAATCCTACAAATTGTACTCGTTCTGCAGAATCTATGTTTTGAATACATTTATGTTTATTTAAATGCTGTTATTCTTATAATGTAAATATAGAATTATTGCCAATTCCTTTGTTCAAGAAAAATAAAATAAAAACCACTAAAAGGTTCGCGCTTGCTTGAATTATTAATTTATTAAAATGTGCAAAGAAAGAATATTAATATAATTATAAAAATGTGAAACTGTTGCGAATTAAATACATATCTTTTTTTGTGAATAAGGATCATAATATTAAAGTCTCTCTCTTTAAGAGAAGATATGTATATATTTATTAACTTATATTTATTAAATATATGTAAATATCTTTGTATTAAATATATATAAAATCTACAAATATCTGTAAATAGTAAGTAATATAATTTTCGAAACAATGATTTTTATATAAATATTATAAAACAGCTCTTTAATGCACGTTTTAAGAAAAACTTCTATTTTCGAAGGTATATCTTATTGAGAGAATAATAGGCGACAGACTATTTGTTTATTAAATTCTATATTATAAATAAAATTATTAGATGATTTATTATAGATACATATCTATTATAATTATAAATAAATGAGTATAATTTTTTCTCAAACCTTTTGAAAAAGATATTTTAGATCAATATTTATCGTATTTCATTATAGTTTATTTTCTATGATGTCTGTTCTCTTGTGCTGTATTTACATTGTATTAAGCAGCTCTCATGACGATCGCTCCTATGTTTCAGTCCGAATGTTAAAAAGATTAATTATTATCACAGACTTATATAAGTTGCGTTAATTACACACACACGCACAGTAATTTATTTCATTTTTCTTCAGTTATCGTACACGTACGTGCAAAAAATGAAAATATTTACTTGACTCGAATCCGTGTGTATTATATGTATTTCATACATATAATGAATATGTTTTTTACATATAACCGTGCAAGTAATAGGTAACATAAGAATAAATTATTTGTTTTACATATATAATTTTTTTGCTGTTTGAACACTTCTAAGCCTTTTCCTCTTTCCTTCTTTCATCATTTTAAGGTTTTTTTTTTATAACTATATTACGAAAGCTAGATAAATTATTCGACAATTTATACTGTTTAATTAAGTATAAATCTTTTAACATTTATAGGATTTTTAAATGAAACATATTTTAATAATTATTTAATATTTTATTTGATCAATATAAACATATATTAATAAAAAAAATTTTATTCGCTATACCAAATAAATGAGGAAATACAAATAGTAAAAAGTATATATCTAGTACACAACAAAATACGTTTATTAATATATCGTATTGCTTTCGATACAATGTAACTTTTTCTTATTTTAATAAATGTTTTATATATATATATATATATATATATATATATACATACATACATACATACATATATAATTTTTAAATGTTATTAAAATGAGCATGTTATTTTTTATTATCACAATTATCAAATCTATATATATAAACGCATATCGAATAAATGGTATAAATTACTAAATATATTAAAATATATAGCCAATTTTTTTATTCAGTAAATATTTATTTTTCATCTAAAATCTTATTTTTATTATGTAAGAATTTATTATTTAAGAAAAAATTAATTGTTAACTTATAATTATTGATTCTGAAAAAGTACAAGTTTTAACCATTACACATTTTTTGTAATTCTTGTAATTGTCTTCGGAGATGTATAGTTCGCAATTTATTTAATGCTATTCTTTTTTCAAATGTTTGTACCAAAGGCTTTGTAATGATATCTGTTATATGAACCAACGCACGTGTCCTAACTGCAAATAAAAATTATCTGAACTTGGATTTTGAAATCTATGTACTCCAAATACTAAATACTATTATTTAAATTGTATTTTTAATTTATAAATAAATAAATAAATATATATATTAGGTGTTGGAATTAATTCGTAGCGTTTTACAAGTGATGGGAAGTACTTTCATTAATGTATTTTTTAATGCTCATGTGAAATAAATAACATTCTTTCATTAAAAACGCTACGAATTAATTCCAACACCTAATATATATATATATATATACATACCAGCATCATTATGAATACTGGCGAGGACATCTGGATGATCTTTACAGGCTTCAGCCATATCTTCTTCTTCTTGTACCAAAATTTTTGACAAGTCTGTCATTGTCTGCAACATTATTTAATTTCAGATAGAGTTCTCTTCGCTTTAAATTTCTTTACAATACAAAAAAAACATTAAAATTTCTTACTCTTAAACATCTGTCTGAAATATCTGGAGTATGTACTATTTCTAATGGTATTTCTGTAGCTTCACCATTATCCGATTGAAAACAATTTAAAAAAATTTCATGTTCCTTTAAAGTAAAAAAAAAACATTATTATAACATTTATTAATCTATATACTATAATTTATCTATACAAACAACTTTAAATTATTTCATAGAATATTTATCACATAAGTTACTGCACTAAAAGTTTTATATTCATTATTGATACTATTAATTTACTACTAAAGATTTTGTTTTTTAATCACATAAAGACTACATCAATAGCTGTGAATTTATTGATAAAGAAATTAAGATAAGGAAAATATGTACTTTTGATTCTTTGCCCTCTGAAAATACTGAGAATATTAAGCCTACAAAACTGTGATCCATTGTTTGATAAGTAGCTTGAGTTCTAACATCTGCAAAACAAAAGTAATTTTATGTAAAGATTTTAAATGCAAACTATATTATTTAAACGTTTTGACAAATACACAAAGTATTTGTAACACACCAACATGTGATGGACAAACTGTAATATGTGGATGTGAATGATACCAGCCAAGGACGCGCATAGGTCGATTTAATTCTACAGTTAATCGTTCAGCTTCAGCAGCAGCTTTCAGTAATTGTTCTGACGATATCTCTACTCTGTCTTTCTTCTTATCTAGACGTCGCAAAATAATAACAGCTGATATTTTTGCTACTCCACACTCAAACTAAAAGGGGGATAATTAATGCTTTGATTGCCTCATTAATTGTATAGGAAATAATAAAGAAATATCATGAACATAAGATGTTCTAAGTTCCACATACATTACCGATAAGTAATCCCATTACTTCAAAGTTCTCTGTAGATAAAGCATGCTGCAAGCATACCATATAGACATCTGTTTGCAGCTCTACTTTTTGCAATGGAGAATCGTCCATTATTTATGAAGATATTAATCTTTTGGAAATAAAATACATAAATTTGAATAAATTCATAATTGCTGAATTTTACAATCGCATTTGAGATATTACAAGTAACGCTCTAGTTGCTTAGATTTCTAGAACAAAAATATAATCAGTATAGGCCTGTTATTCGTAGCTAAACTTCTGTTTTAGTCAAAATTTAGAGAATGAATTATTTTCTGAGAATGAACAAATGGACTATCATGCATGAGCATTTTATATTATTAAGAGAGCTGCTTCTTAGACAGAGAGGTTTCTGTTTCTCCCAAGCTCCTTTTAATAAGATAATTATATACGGACGAGATGACGTGATAGTATAGTAATTTATGCATAACCTACACCACTTATGAATTGACGCCCACGTACGTCGATTTGTCCAATGTTAAATTAGGTGTACATGTAGTCTGACTTCGAGTAACATTTTTTCGTGCGGACTGAATGTCATTACTTAAGATATATCTAATCTAGTGCGTTACTTGTATGGTCTCTCGAATGTTTTGTTGTTTTTTATTCAGCAAACAATACCGGCGGACTATGAACTGAGTTTGGAGTCCAGATAAATAGCGTGAACTCGACAATCCGTCAAAGTGTGTTGCAAAAGCCAGACTGAGCCAAACAGTCGATTAGTGAGCGAGTCGACAAATCTCTCCCTTGTCAAAAGTCGAGAGAGAAAGAGATTCCCCGCATTCCTCGCTCCCCCGATCAAACTTGCAACGATCTTTCCCAATCTTCCCCTTCGTCTGCCTTCGTCCACTTCGCTAGTCTCGCTACTCGCCTCTTCGCCGTCAACGTAACTGGGCCAACGCGACGAGCGTTGTGTGAATCGGGATTGATCGGCGATTATATTACGAATTTACGAACGAACGATATTTCACTAAAGTGAGCATCGTGACATTCAAGAAGTGCCAAAGGGGAATCCCTAAATCTCATGGGATCGTATTAAGTGATAAAGTCAAATCTCTATCGCCGTATGTTACGTCGATAAGTGCCAAAGTATCAGCTGGCGGAGATCAATTCTAGTCAATTTCGTTTGATCTATGCCGATTTATGCCATTTATATTTAACAGGCTTGTGCAACGCAATTATATCACGGCGCATGCCGGATATAATACGGACTTTAGCGCGCGAGAACGAAATATTTAGCGCGTGCCAGCGCTAGCATCTATCAGTTGTGTGAATACTACACACACACACACACACACCACACACACACATACATACACACACACACACATACGTGCAACGTATATATCAGTATATATGCGCACACCACACGCACACACACACATACACACACACGCGCGCGCGCGCATACATGCCCGCACATACATACTTCTTGATTGCTCGCACAATCCCACTTTTACCCACTTTGGAGTTTAATCAGAGGTGGTGTGATGCGCGTACAGTGACGCTCGAAGATGCTCATAAACAGTTTTTTGTCATCGTGCGGCGGGGTAAGTCGACAGATTTTGAGGTTATGTGTTATCACAGAGTAACTAGTAGTCTGATAAATCGATAATAATTTGTAAACTCATGAATTACATTATCTTTAACAGCGTGACACGATTAACACCGGCAACACTGAGAAACTTATCGCGTCATGGTAGACAATCGAACACCCATTCACTCGGAAAATAAGTATTGTATGGTAAATGCGGATCAGGACAACCCAAGGGAAACACGCGCGAAAGAAACGATGCCTTCGGAGCTGAGGTCGATCAGCGTGGCCGACTGGATCACAGTCACTGTCCTCTGTTTCGTAAATCTCATAAATTATATGGACCGCTTCACGATTGCTGGTGAGTGCTTGCTTTGTTTTAGGAACAATTGTCGAATTGATAGATTTCTGAGAAATCTTCTACAATTTATAAAATGATTTCCTGGTTAATCATCAACATTTCTCTTGGTTTATACAAACATACTTAATATTTTATTTCAGGAATATTGACGTACATCAAGCATGACTTTGATATCGGTAACGACAAGTCTGGGCTATTGCAAACAGCATTCATTTTGAGCTACATGATATTTGCGCCGTTATTTGGATATTTAGGAGATCGTTACAATAGAAAATTTATTATGAGCGGTGGTGTATTTTTATGGTGCCTAACAACATTTATTGGTTCTTATATGAAAGTAAGTTATCTAGAGTCTGCCTTTTTATTCTTATACCGAACTGAACCTTCTTTGTTGCCTTTTCCAAATATCAAGCGCATACCTATTTTGCTTTAAATTCTAAAAGTGTACATTAGTTCAATTACATCAATAACATCTTTTTTTTTGACATCGAATGAACTCTAGGACAACACCTCTTTCATCAACTTCTGATTAAATTAATCTACCATCAACTCGCAAAAGTGTTTTAAATTAATCTAATATTAACAGCAGTTTAATATATCAGAGCATCTTATTTTTTCTTTTCTGAGACAAACTGTGTTTAGTTCTCAAATTGATAATGGTGATGATTGAGTTAATATCACAGAGTTGATGAAAGAGATGTTATACTCAAAGTAAACCTATAATCAAATATAAGAATCTTATTAAAATTAGATGTGTTATTACATCTTTCTAATAATATCAGGTTGTATCTAATGAAGAGATTCATTAATACATCTAATTTTGTTATGTGCAAAAAAGTATCGTATGAAATATAAATTTGATATTATTAAGTAATATTTTTAATTTATTTCAGACCTTTGGATGGTTTCTATTCTTTAGGACACTTGTTGGCAT